>NC_081342.1:23839175-23861675 GCF_029784015.1 Lycium ferocissimum
GTTTGATTTTGGGGGAAACAAGATTACCATCATGGAGCCACAATCTTTTCCAAGATTGACCTCAGAGTGGATATCATCAAATCCTTGTGCGTCAGCGAGATGAATGGAAGGCTGCATTCAAGACTCATGATGGGTTATACGAGTTGAATGTTATGCCCTTTGGTCTCTCCAATGCACCTAGTACCTTCATGCATCTCACGAATCAGGTATTTTGGCTTTTTGTTGGGAAATATGTAGTGGTTTATTTTCATGATATTCCTATATATAGTAAGAATCATAATGACCCATCAGATTTTTGAAGTGCTCAAAGAGCAAAGCTTTATGCTAACCTGAAAAAGTATCCGTTTTTGACTGATAAAGTTATCTTCTAGGATATATTGTTTCTAGTCAAGGAATTGAGGTTGACCAAGGTAAGGTTGAAGCTATTATCAACTAGCACACACCAAATACACTTCATGATGTACGAAATTTTCGTGGTTTAGCTTCATTTTATCGTCGATTCATTAGAAACTTTAGCTCTATTGCTGCTACACTTACGAAATGCTTAAAAGGAGAAAGTTTCACGTGGAATAATAATAAGGCACATCGGAGTTTTGAAGAAATGAAAGGATCACTAGAGCACCTATACTTGCCTTACCTAATAGTGACCAAGTATTTGAAGTTGATTGTGATACTTCTAATGTAGGTATTGGTGTTGTTCTTTCTCAAGAAGGTTGGCCAATTGCCTCTTTTAGTGAAAACTCAACAATTCAAAGTTGAAATATTCAACTTATGATAAAGAATTTTATGTAATTCTTCGAGCCTTGACCCGTTCGAGCCATTATCTATTACCAGAAGAGTTTATTTTGTATTCTGATCATGAAGGCCTCAAGCATCTCTATTCACAACATAAGTTCAATCGTCATCATGCAGCTTGGATTGAGTTTCTTCAAGTATTCTCATTTCTTCTCAAGCATAGTTCTCCAATATGGCTCATTTTGTGCCATGTCACAAGTCGGATGATACTTCATGTATTGCTGATTTGTACTTCAAAGAGAGCCTACACCTTCATGGAATTCCTAAAACTATCACTTCTGACCGAGATGTGAAGTTCATGAGTCGTTTCAGGCGTACTCGGTGGAGAAATATGGGAACTCGTTTGCAGTTTAGCTCAGCAAGTTGTCCTCAAACAGAAGGTCGAACGGAAGTTGTTAACAAAAGTTTGGGCAATTTATTGCACAGCTTTGTTGAGAATCATTTTCATCAATAGATCTTGTGTTGCCTCAAGTAGAGTTCTCTTACAATAACTCCGTGAGTCAAACAATTGGTAAATGTCCATTTGAGGTTGTTTATGGCAAATGACCAATTAGTCCTTTAAATCTACTCCCATTGCCAACCATTTGTGAATTTAGAGTTGATGCTGAAGAACGAGCCAAGAAGATCAAAAAGCTTTACAAGGAAGTTTGAGATAATATTATTCGACAGACCGCTCGCTGTGAAAATCAATCCAACAAGCACAAGAATAAAGTTATTTTTAAAGAAGGAAATTTAGTATGGATTCACTTAAGGGAAGAATGTTTTCCTACGTCTCGCAAGAAGTTATCACCTCGAGCAGATGGCCCTTTTCGAATATTAGAACGTATCAATGATAATGTATAAGATCGAATTATCTGAAGCTTATGGAGCATCCACCACTTTTAATGTTGTCGATCTCTCCGTTTACTATGGAGAACATAAAGAAGACTTGGAGTTTGAAGGAAAACTTGTTCTAGCCCCGGAAGAACGATGCAGGCACTTACCTCATAGTGATGTAAGTGCTCACCTCATGATGTTCTGAAAGAAAGGGCCCTTTGCATCTACAGGGATGTTCTGGAAATTACAAAACATAGAGGATTCAGCCTTCATGGAAGCATTCTTAGCCAACTTATCAGCTACTTGATTAGCTTTCTTAAAATATTGAAAGACGTTAACGTTTGCTTGTCTCGGAATTTGAGAAGTATCATCAACAATACGCTGTCTCATGTTCTTCACTTGGGGCTTTGTGAGTAGGTCCTTGATAATAAAGGAATCTAGATCTAGAATGAAGTTCATATAGTTATTCTGCCAGCACCAAATTACTCCTTTTTTTGCTGCCAAAGCCTCAGCATGATTGTTTCTTCTACAGTTGACTTGGATGAGAAAAAGCCATGATGAAATTTACATTAGCATCTCTGACAATTCCCCCTATTCCTGCCTTCCCAGATTCTTAATGAAGCTACCATTTGTGTTCACTTTCACCTTTCCTTGTGGTGGCTTTTTTCAAAGAACCCTTCTGCCACTTAAGAATAGGCTTCATTCTTTCAATAGTTTCACAAATTCTAAGCGAAGGTATAACTAGCTTCACTACAAAAAATGGTTAATTTGCAGACATTGAAAGTTGCAATTTACAGAGGTTTTAGCCTCCCCTAGCAACTAACGGAGGTTGAAACCTCTGCAATTAACCTCCACGAGTTGTAACTTTCAACCTCTGCAAATTACTCATTTTTTGTAGTGATTGCACTTATGAAAAGTTAAACTCAAAGCTGATTTAAGGTTCCAAAGACGCTGATGAACCATTTTGTTATACAAAAGAACATCAGCTTTTATTGATTTCTCATAGAACGGAGAGACCACCTGTATAACCATTCTATGAACTTGATTTTTAGCTTTATGGCTCTACCAATTGTTCATCAAGTAGGCGTTAATAGGAATCATTTGATGTGTAAAATTCATAGATCTTCCAAAGTAATCCGAAAGATGTTAGTAGCTTCACTCTCCATAAGAACCTATTGAATTGTCTCAGTTTGAGAAGGTTTACAACAAAGAACATGTAGCATCAACTTGGAACCTATATTTGGTCAAAACTCATCAAATGGGACCTCCCTTTCAGATTCTCCAAGATAGAAGTGAGATCCTGAAAGGTAAATATTTGTTCCAGCAATTGTTTAGCAAGTCATATGGTGTTTCTGATCATCATCCATGTTGTCCCATTAAAGAAAAAATCATCATTAATAGAGTTCCAATTGGGAAGGTCATACTCATTAGTGTTACCAATTCTGATAGAGTTAATGTGTTGCGCTATTTGTAATGGTAAGAGGTCACTGAGTTTCTCAGTATTTTCATTAGATATGAAAGCATTGACCTTAAGCTTGCTAGATGTAGTAACAGTTTTAATATAGTTGGATAGGAAGCCCCACCCATGTCCAACTTTCCCACCAAAAACTACACCCTTATGATTAGGCCAAATAATGTTCTTCTCTCCCTCACTTTTAGTTTCCATCATTTGCTTTCAGTCATAAGATTGTTTTGGTCTCCAATCCTTAGTCACAATATGAGCACTTTTATAATACTTGACTTTGAGAAATTTAGACTAAAGAGAATTTGTGGCCCTAAAATTCCACCACCTTTTGACAGCCAAAGTATTACAGGCCACCACCTTTTGACAGTCAAAATATTACACACATCTTGCATCTTTCTTGTTCCAACTTCTCTTTCCTCAATAGGCAAACTGAGATTATCCCAAAAATAAACTTGGTGGTACTTGGTCCTCTTAATAGAAGACCTTCAAAAGAACCTAGAAAAATACTTCTTTATGCTAAAGTCCTTTTAGGAGGAAACATAGCAAAGAAGAATACAATGAGTACAAATAGCTTAAAAAGGGCAGCCCAAAGATTAAGCTCCCGCTATGCGTGGGGCCCGGGGAAGGGCTAGACCACAAGGGTCTATTGTACGTAGCCTTACCTTGCATTTCTGTAAGAGATTGTAAAACATATTTAATCAAAATTATCCTTCCTTCGTAAAATAGAAATTTACCTTAGTCCACTGAGGGAAATCCCATTCAATATTCTTCCCCTAGAAATTGAAACTTTCTTGCTTTATTAAGATATCTATATCTTGTTAAATTAAAATACTTTGGAGCCCAAACCCTCTGAGTTGTGACGTTTATGATGGAGGGAAAGCCTCTGAATAAGGCGTACACATTATACCTTAGGTGAATTCCATAACGGAATTGGAGAGAAGAAAGTTAGGGACCTTATAAGAATAAGTTACTCTCCCTTAATACGGTGGTGGGACAAACCTCTGTGAGGATGCTAAATCCAAAAGAGTGGGGGGGGGGGGGGGGTTGCATGTGACGCTCTTGGCGGAGGGCAAGCTTCTGAAGAAGGGATGCACATTACACCTTAGGCGAATCCTACATCGGAATGGGAGAAGAATTTTATAGACCTTATAAGAATGAGTCTAGAATCAATTGTTGAGACGCTTTTTGGGTTAAAACTCAAAGGAAAAATTCGTACGGGCTTAGGCTCAAAGAGGGCAATAAGAGGCATGTCACAACCCGCCTAGTGGGCCATGACGGGCACCCGGAGCTGACTACCGAGCACCACTCATCGTGCTACTATCATCCCAGCATGAACACATATAATATCGCTTATGGTGGGTTGATCGTAAACTGTTCTGTAAAACATATACATATATATACATAAGCCCACATGGCAACAAAAGAAAAATATACGGAATATACATCGAGAGTCACGTAACATCTGCTACCCACATACGAGTATCTAGGAGCCTCTAACTGAAATACTGGAATCATGAAGACGGGACAGGACCTCGCCATGCCCGAGTATGTACACAAAAGAATATATCAAAAACTGTACCTCCGGTCTATGGAAGTGCTCCTGCGCAAGCTGATCTGACTCCTACGAAGCTTGATCGTCTCCCTGTCTACCTGTGGGCATGAACACAGCGTCCAAGAAGAAAAAGGACGTACGAGCAATGTACTGAGTATGTAAGGCATGCATCATAAAATAACAAGAGGATAGAATAAAGATAAGGAGATAGCCGGTGACTGCTTGCCTCTTAAAGCGGAGTCATGCATGCATACTCGTAAAATATCATCATATCACGTATTGTTGCGGAACGTGCAGCCCGATCCATATATCATCATATATCAACATATTGCCGTGGAACGTACGGCCCGATACATTACCCATATGGCCCGCGTCCGGGATGATATCATAAGATGCCAGCTGATCAGGTGGCTATGCGTCTATAGCGCCTCACCTTTCCCCATGTCCCCTATATACATAGACATATCATATACTTATATAATATACGTAGCATACATGAGAGCCCAAATAAAAGTGCGCTCTATCGGAGTAAAGTAAGGTCGTGAACTTCCGAGTGCATTATGGCACCATCATCGCCGTTAGGCCTCACCTTAAATGGTCCATGAAATAAACTGAGGCCATATGTTATATAGCACACTCAGACATAAGCTGAGGCCATATACTATATAGCACGCTCAGTCACATCATGAAATCATCTAGAACCTTAGGCTTGAAAATCTTTAAGATTGGAGTCATCGTAAGATTCTTCAGAGACTATAGACTTCTGGCATTTCTAAGAGTGAAAAGACTATGGACTCATGTATGGAATCAACACATAGGGATTATGCCTTCGAAAGAAAAGGGGATAGCCTTACATACCTTTGTACCTCCTTAACGATGTCAACTAAGAGCTCTCCTTCCGGCTTACAATTCTACACACAAAGGGGTTCGTACGAAGGTTAGATTGTTGAAGGCATACTTAAGCCTGAACTAAGGCGAATAAGGCTAACGAAAATTGGGCAGCATCTCGTTTGTTTCAAAAACTTTCCCTTTAATAAGAAAACAGCTCCCAAACGACACAACGATACTCATAGTGTCATAATACGTAAATTTTCCTCAAGTTAAACATTATTCAACTTCCAAATTCGTTTCCGAGATCCTCCATAACCATAACTATAATACAGCTTCATGTCTATCGTTCACATAACACTTTCCCGACATCATCATTAGCACCTTTCATAATAAGTTTATACTCATATCATACCATGAATCCTAACTCAACTACCTTTCAAATCAACATACCATTATTTACTTAAGCTCATATTCCATACTTGTTTCTAATACAAGTTCTTCAACTACTCAACACCCTTACTAACATGAAATAATTGTAAAACTCACCTTTGATTGTGTAGAAATGATCTTTGGATGAGAATAATCCACTTGAGAAGAACTCCACTTCACTACCAAAGAGATTTTCAACTTCTATCAACCCTTAGGAAGCATTCACACCCTTGATTCTACCAACTTTTGATGTTTGATCCTTGATTTCCCTTCTTGGATATGTATTAGTGTTATATGGAGAAAGTTCTAGAGGTTTAGAGAGTATTTGAGAAGTGGGAAATAAGAAAAAGAAGGAGAAACCGTGCATATATAAAAATGAAGTTCGGACCCGACCCAAAACCTACGGTTCACTATACGGACCGTACAATTTATACGGTCCGTATATTGGACCGTATGTTTCCTCCAGAAAACCACCCTTCACTGGAAGGGTCATACGGTCAGGTATACGGGCCGTATCAAATATACGGTCCGTATATATGACCGTATAATTCGTTCTCGTCGCTTCGTTTGATCTCGAATCCTTATGGAACCTTCTTGGTACTTATGTAACACATCCTTAACGATCTAATGGACATTATAACTCATCCTCAAGACCTTACTAAATATTCTTTAGTTCGCCACCCATGAAATCCTTCCCAAACATAACTTATACTCCGCTTCCTTTGACGACTCTAGTTTCACCGAGTACTATGGCTTACAAATCTTATCGTATACACGTTAAGGCTTCCAATCACCCTCCTGTCGTCGTGAAGGTCTCGTGTCTGACTTAACTGACGTTAGTCTATTCACGACGCAGCGACATGAAATTGCCTAGGTGTAACATTCTCCCCCCTTAAGAACATTCGTCCTCGAATGTTAAATTCCTGGGGATTCTACCGAAATTTCGCCAGAGTTTCCCTGTAATTTGGCACTACCATCCTATCACATCAACCCAAAATAAAAATCGCCACCCAGGGCTACAACATCAACAATAAGAAATATGGCCACACGCGACCCAGAAGTAATAAAGTAAAACATTTCATACCTGGAAGCACTGATGTTTCACCTTGAGTCTCTTTTGGGGGTGGAAATAGATGCGGATATTTGAACTTCATAGCTTCCTCTGCTTCCCAAGTCATCTCCTGTCTTTTATCATTCCTCCATAAAACCTTGACTGAGGCACCCTTTTTTTTCCTAAGCTTCCGCACTTGTCTATCTTGTATGGCAACAGGCACTTCTTCATAAGTCAATTTTTTAGTGACTTGAATGTCGTTTGCTGGTACTATTTTGGTCAGATCTCCAACACACTTACGAAGCATCGATACATGGAAGATTGGATGGACTGAGTTCAACTCTGGGGGTAAGTCCAACTTATAAGCTACTTGGCCCACTCTACGTATGAGCTTGTAGGGCCCAATGTATGGAGGACTGAGCTTACCTTTCTTACCGAACCTCATTATCCCCTTCATTGGCGATACTTTCAAAAATACCCAGTTATTGACCTGAAATTTCAAATTCCTATGGCGATTGTCCGCATAAGACTTTTGGCGGCTTTGAGCTGTCACCAACCGGTCTCCGATAAGACTAATCTTCTCAACCGCTTGTTGGATCAATTCTGGGCCTATTAATTGTGTCTCTCCCACTTCAAACCATCCGATAGGCGACCTACACTTCCTCCCATATAAGGCTTCATAAGGGGCCATCTGAATACTGGCATGATAACTATTATTTTACGCAAATTCAATAAGTGGCAAATAATCCTCCCAATTACCACCAAAGTCCAATGCACAAGCCCGCAACATGTCTTCTAAGGTTTGAATAGTGCGTTCAGCTTGTCCATTAGTCTGCGGGTGGAATGTCGTGCTGAATTTCACTTGAGTGGCCAATCCTTCTTGAAAAGATCTCTAAAACTTATCTGTGAATTGTGCTCCTCTATCAGTAATAATAGATATAGGAATGCCATGAAGCCGCACTATCTCTTTGAGATATAATCTAGCATAGTCTTCTGCCGAATATGTAGATCTGACCGGTAGAAAATGTGCTGATTTCGTGAGCCTGTCAACAATCACCCAAATGGAGTCATGTTTATGTCGAGAGCGAGGTAATCCAACAACAAAATCCATATTGATCGCCTCCCACTTCCAGGTTGGAATTTCCATTTCTTGCAAGAGCCCTGCTAGTTTCTGGTGCTCAATTTTTACCGGTTGGCAGTTTGGACATTGAGCCACAAACTCGGCTATATCTCTCTACATTCCATCCCACCAATACATTGGTTTGAGATCATGATACATCTTCGTCGCTCCCGGATGAACAGAATAACGGGAGTAATGAGCTTCTTCCAGAATCTGACGACGCAGTCCCATGACATCCGGAACACATAACCTGTTTTGGTACCTGAGGATCCCATCTGCAGAGATCTCAAATGGTGACTTCTCTTTTTGGAAACATGCATCCCTATAATACCTCAATTTGGGATCCTCATACTGACGCCTCTTTACTTCTGTGTCTAGGGACGAGATAGCTGGGTTAAGCACATTAACTCCTGTGTTGCCTGAATCCATTAAGTGAATTCCTAGACTAGCTAGTTGGTGGAGCTCACGAGCTAATTCCTTTCTTTCTGATGGAACGTCACTTCGACTACCCATGGAATTACGGCTGAGAGCGTCAGCCACCACATTAGCCTTACCAGGATGGTATAGAATATTTACGTCATAGTCCTTCAATAGCTCTAACCATCGCCTCTGACGCAGATTCAATTCCTTTTGCTTGAAAATATATTGAAGCCTTTTTGTGATACGTGTAGATGTCCACATGGACACCGTACAAATAGTGCCTCCATATCTTTAGAGCGTGAATGAATCGCAAATAGTTCAAGGTCGTGGGTCGGATAATTCTTCTCATGTTTTCGCCGCCTATCTAGAAGCATAGGCAATGACCTTGCCGTGCCGCATCAATACACGGCCTAACCCGACACCCGGCATCACAATACACCACATAACCTTCTGATCCTTCTGGAAGTGTCAGGACTGGAGCTGAAGTCAACCTGTCTTTCAGTTCCTGAAAGCTCCGTTCACAAGCATCTGTCCACTGAAATTTAGTGGCTTTCTGTGTTAGCTTCGTCAACGGTGCTGAAATAGAGGAGAACCCTTCCACGAATCTCCTGTAATACCCTGTCAATCCCATAAAGCTACGGACTTCTGTAGGCATTGTAGGCCTTGGCCAAGTTTTCACAGCCTCGATCTTTTGGGTGTCAACCCGAATACCATCGGCTGAGACGATGTGGCCCAAAAAAGTTACAAAGTTCAACCAGAATTCACATTTTGAAAATTTTGCATATAATTTGCGAGCTCGAAGAATTCCAAGGACAGTACGCAAATGTTCCGCATGCTCCCCCTTTGATTTAGAATATACCAGGATATCATCGATGAATACAATTATAAATAAATCCAGGAATGGCCTGAACACATCATTCATCAGGTTCATGAACACTACTGGACCGTTGGTCAAGACAAACGACATCACCCGAAATTCATAATGTCCATATCTAGTTCTAAAAGCCGTCTTTGGAATATCTTCTTCTTTGACTCTCACTTGATGGTATCCTGACCTCAGATCTATCTTGGAAAACCACTTGGCTCTTTGCAATTGATCAAATAAATTCTCGATCCTCGAAAGTGGATATTTATTCTTTATTGTCACCCTGTTTAGCTGCCTATAATCGATACACATCCGCAGGGATCCATCTTTCTTCCTTACGAATAAGACAGGTGCTCCCCATGGCGATGAACTGGGCCTAATAAATCCCTTCTCGAGTAAATCTTTCAATTATGCTTTTAATTCTTTCAGTTCTGCAGGAGCCATTCTGTAGGGAGGGATAGATATTGGCTCAGTATCCGGCAATACATCAATAGTGAATTCAATCTCCCGTTCTGGTGGAAGGCCTGAAAGTTCGTCTGGGAATACATCTGGAAACTCGTTTACTACCGGAACAGATTGAAGAGTCGACGGTTTTGCTTCTGTGTCATGAACTCGAACTAAATGATAAATATAGCCCTTGGCAATCATCTTCCTTGCCTTGAGGTAGGAAATAAACTCCGCCTCTTGAGATGCGGTGTTACCCTTCCACTCTAAAATCGGTTCTCCGGAAATTGAACCGACCACCTTTGGCCCTACAATCTACATTTGCATAGCAAGAAGCTAGCCGACCCATGCCCATAATAACGTCAAAATCCGGCAGATTTCCAATTCAATCAAATCAGCTACAGTGTGCCGGCCACACACTACAATTACACAATCTTTATACACTTGTCTGGCTCATACTGGATCGCCAACTGGAGTGGACACTTCAAAAGGTTTGATTGGCTCCGGTTTTATCCCAATACGACCAGCGATATAAGGAGTAATATATGACAAGGTAGAGCCCGGATCAATTAATGCATAAATATCATAAGAAGATACTGTCAATATACCTGTCACTACGTCGAGAGAGGTCTCCAGATTCTGTCGTCCGGCCAATGCATAAATACTGTTCTGGGGACCGCTCGAACTAGAAGCTCGTCCTTCCGCCTACGCACGGCCCCGGCTAGAACCCGGGAAGCACGCCTACACGGGCGCACGGACAACGAAGAACCTGCTACTGAACCTGTAGGCTGGGCCTCATCTCGGCCGCTCCTCAATGGGCAATCACGCATCACATGGCCTACTCGACCATAGGCATAACAAGCATCCGAGCCTCGGCGACACTGAACTGAATGTAACTTACCGCATTGATTGCACCGTGGTACCGACAGTCTCCTCTGGCTAGAATCACCATGATACTGGGAGCCTGAAACTCCCGAACCCTGACTCGGCCCAGAATAAATAGGACGATCAAACTTTTGGCCCGCAAACCGAGGAGGTGCACTAGATGCAGACTGGCCTGAATATCTGGAATATTGCTGCCCCTGGCCTCCTCTGTACTCACTGCTAGCACCCGCTGATCTAGTCCTTTTACCGTGTCCCCTATCCACATCTCGCTCTCCCTTATTCGGTTGCTGTTGTTCTTCCAGGTTCTGGGCATGCACTTGGATACGCTAGATGTCTATCCCTTCCAAAGAGGAAGCTGCCAAACAGTCTTTAAATAAGTGTGGCCCTAAGCCCCTCACAAATCGATGTACCCGGTCTCCCATGTCTGCTACCATGGCCGGGGCATATCTAGACAGTGAATTAAACCGAAGAATATATTCTCGGGCACCCATATTCCCTAGCTTAAGATTCAGGAATCTATCGGCGCGAGCCCGACGAACCTCAGGTGGAAAATAATGTCGAATAAAAGCATCCACAAACTCTTGCCATTTTGGGGGAGGTGCATTTTTCCCGTCTTGAAGAAATCCAATTGTTATACCATAATACAGCTACGTCCCGGAGTCTATACGAAGCCAACTCCACGGACTCGGTATCAGAAGCATGTATAATTCACAACGTCCTCAATACTTCATCAATAAAGCCCTGCGGGTCTTCATCTGGTTTCGACTCGAAAAATTCTGGAGGATTTAAGCTCATGAAATCACGGGCTCGGGCACTAGTCGCCCTATCACTTGGACCCGCACTCTGCCGCTGAGCCTGCGCGGCAACTAACTGAGTTAGCAACTGGACGGCATCTCGTAAGTCCTGATTTGGAGCAATAGGGGGAGAGGCGGAGCCCTCTCGCTCCCTCTCTCGCCGGGGGGTAGAGTGGGAGCGGCCTGTGAGGGAGTAGCACTCTAAGCCTCGCTATGTCCCAACTCAGGTGGAGGCTCTCGGCTGGTACCTTCCTCGACGACATTTAATATTGTGCGGATTTGCTTCGTTCTTCGCGGCATCGCTGAAATCATAACGCACAATTAGAATAAAGAAAATCTTACATTTGACTCTATCGTACGATCTATGGAAAGAAAGACGGTCGTCATTCCTAAATGCCCCGCAGCCTCTTGTTTACAAGTGTGGCGCGCTTCACACCCATAAACAAGACTCTACTGGACACGACTCGTAGACACACCCTAGGACGAAACTGCTCTGATACCACTTTTGTCACAACCCGCCTAGTGGCCATGATGGGCACCCGGAGCTGACTACCGAGCACCACTCATCGTGCTACTATCATCCCAGCATGAACACATATAATATCGCTTACGGTGGGCAGATCATAAACTGTTCTGTAAAACATATACATATATATACATAAGCCCACATGGCAACAAAAGAAAAATATACGGAATATACATCGAGAGTCATGTAACATCTGCTACCCACATACGAGTATCTACGAGCCTCTAACTGAAATACTGGAATCATAAAGACGGGAAGGGACAGGACCCCGCCATGCCCGAGTATGTACACAAAAGAATATATCAAAAACTGCACCTCCGGTCTATGGAAGTGCTCCTGCGCAAGCCGATCCGCTCCTACGGTTGATCGTCACCACGTCTACCTCATGGGCATGAACACAGCATCCAAGAAGAAAAGGGACGTCAGTACGAGTAATATACTGAGTATGTAAGGCATGCATCATAAAATAACAAGGGAACAAGAGGATAGAATAAAGATAAGGAGATAACCGGCGACTGCTTGCCTCTTAAGGCGGAGTCATGCATGCATACTCGTAAAATATCATCATATCATGTATTGCTGCGGAACGTGCAGCCCGATCCATATATCATCATATATCAACATATTTCCGTGGAACGTATGGCCCGATCCATTACCCATATGGCCCGCGTCCGGGCATCCCGCGTCCGGGATGATATCAAAAGATGCCAGCTAATCAGGTGGCTATGCGTCTATAGCGCCTCACCTTTCCCCATGTCCCCTATATACATATACATATACATATCATATACTTATATAATATACGTAGCATGCATGAGAGCCCAAATAAAAGTGTGCTCTATCGGAGGGACGTAAGGTCGTGAACCTTCGAGTGCATTATGGCACCATCATCGCCGTTAGGCCTCACCTTAAATGGTCCATGACATAAACTGAGGCCATATGTTATATAGCACACTCAGACATAAGCTGAGGCCATATACTATATAGCACGCTCAGTCACATCATGAAATCATCTAGAACCTTAGGCTTGAAAATCTCTAGGATTGGAGTCATCGTAAGATTCTTCAGAGACTATAGACTTCTGGCATTTCTAAGAGTGAAAAGACTATGGACTCATGTATGGAATCAAAACATAGGGATCATGCCTTCGAAAGAAAAGGGGATAGCCTTACATACCTTTGTACCTCCTTAACGATGTCAACTAAGAGCTCTCCTTCCGGCTTACAATTCTACATACAAAGGGGTTCGTACGAAGGTTAGATTGTTGAAGGCATACTTAAGCCTGAACTAAGGCGAATAAGGCTAACGAAAATTGGGCAGCATCTCGTTTGTTTCAACAACTTTCCCTTTAATAATAAAACAGCTCCCAAACAACACAACGATACTCATAATGTCATAATATGTAAATTTTCCTCAAGTTAAACATTATTCAACTTCCAAATTCGTTTCCGAGATCCTCCATGACCATAACTATAATACAGCTTCATGTCTATCGTTCACATAACACTTTCCCGACATCATTAGCACCTTTCATAATAAGTTTATACTCATATCATACCATGAATCCTAACTCAACTACCTTTCAAATCAACATACCATTATTTGCACACTTAAGCTCATATTCCATACTTGTTTCTAATATAAGTTCTTCAACTACTCAACATCCTTACTAACATGAAATAATTGTAAAACTCACCTTTGATTGTGTAGAAATGATCTTTGGATGAGAATACTCCACTTGAGAAGAACTCCACTTCACTACCAAAGAGATTTTCAACTTCTATTAACCCTTAGGAAGCATTCACACCCTTGATTCTACCAACTTTTGATGTTTGATCCTTGATTTCCCTTCTTGGATATGTATTAGTGTGATATGGAGAAAGTTCTAGAGGTTTAGAGAGTATTTGAGAAGTGGGAAATAAGAAAAAGAAGGAGAAACCATGCATATATAAAAATGAAGTTCGGACCCGACCCGAAACCTACGGTTCACTATACGGACCGTACAATTTATACGGTCCATACATTGGACCGTATGTTTCCTCCGTAAAAACCACCCTTCACTGGAAGGGTCATACGGTCAGGTATATGGGCCGTATAAAATATACGATCCGTATATATGACCGTATAATCCCTAGTTTTTCCGAATTCGTTCTCATCGCTTCGTCTGATCTCGAATCCTTATGGAACCTTCTTGGTACTTGTGTAACATATCCTTAACGATCTAACGGACATTATAAATTGTCCTCAAGACCTTACTAAATATTCGTTAGTTCGCCACCCATGAAATCCTTCCCAAGCATAACTTATACTCCGCTTCCTTTGACGACTCTAGTTTCACCGAGTACTATGGCTTACAAATCTTATCGTATACACGTTAAGGCTTCCAATCACCCTCCTGTCATTGTGAAGGTTTCGTGTCTGACTTAACTGACGTTAGTCTATTCACGACGCAGCGACATGAAATTGCCGAGGTGTAACAAGGCAGATCCAGAGATTAAATTCTTTGGGTTCAACTGCAACACTCTGTAAATTTGTATTAAGTGTGGATGTGTTAAATGAGTATCAATATGACATTTTGGACATGTGAAGTCCTATCGAGATGAGTATGGGTGGAAATAGTTATTTTGGAATCAAGATGGATAGTGAGGTGCAAAAGATTCAATAGAATCGACCAAGTTTATGGAAGGTCTGCCTTCTAGACGGTTCACGTAAAACTCTATTGGGAATTTGAGAAAACATAGAACATGAAAGTTGTAGCCCAAACGAAGCTCTGTGCTGGGAGTTATGGCCATTTTACGAAACACTATGCAGATGCCGACACGGGCCAATCGAGATAGCCACGCGCCGTAACTGGGGGCGCGTGCAATGTCCCCGCATCATGGGCTGGTAGCACAAAAATGCCCTCTCTAAAATTTTGACCTATATGGGGTCCCGCGGTGGCCCCCGTGTCGCAGATGGGCCAGGTTTAGGGTCAAACATCATATTTTCGAGTTTTCTTATATTTAAGCTTGGGGTTTATTTCCCTAACACCCCTAATAATGAAAAATAATCCTAAGGGAAGAGAGAACAGGTCCCAATCCTTGAGAACCCTCCAAGTTAAGTTCTATGAATATTCTAGGTTGAATTCAAGTCTCTAATACCCTTCTAACGTGATTAAAACCCTTCTAATCCATAGAACCTTGATTGAGACTTTATCATTGGCCGTGGAAATTCTAGTATTCAAATTCAAGGAAATTGAACATCAAAAAGGTATTCCTTTCCCTTTATCAATTGATTAATTCTTGGGAGATTAGTAAATAGGTTTGACAAAAAGAATCATATGAACTATGGTAGGGTTTTGGATTGTTGACTTAGGATCGTTGACCTAGGATTGTTGTAATCATATGGGTGATGAAGAATAGTGTTAATAACATCTAATTGAGATTGTAGAATCACCTAGAAGTAATAGAATGGTAACTGGGTGAAGAAAACACCATTAATCAAGGTTGTGAAACTTTATGCCCACCAAGTGTTTGATAAAATGCCTAGATGGCCAAAGCATGAGTATTATTACTAATATTAAATCCCTTTGACTTGTATTGTTATAGATTAATGTTGAAAGGGTTGATGAATGTTTTATTACGCTGAAAGGCTGAAATTAAGGTATGTGAGGCTAACTCTCTATGTTTGGAAATGTTGATGATTCTCCCTATGATGTAGTTTATTAAATATTACGATTTACCTCAAAATTATATTTATACCTTAGTTCCATGCATCGTTGCTGAACCTCTACTCTCTAGTTTTGTAATTCATTCATGACTAACGTAATCTATATAGACTCCTGTTTGATACTCATGAGTCTCAGTCTAGAAACTCAACGTGCTTATAAACAGTTAAGGCTTCAAACCTCATAATCAGTCCTTGAATACATGTCTCAGTTTAGCAATGTTCATTATTTCAGTGATCTCAGTTCCTTAATAATAATTAATGAACATTGAACATATGTACTTTGCCCGAGGGCCCTGTCTTATATATACGTATACTTAGACGGGGGCATTGACTGACGTATTTACTTGGCCAAGGTCACTGATTTGTGCACTTATATTAGGTTGATGCACCACATATGATTAACTTAGTTAAAATAGGTGAATTCATATTTAGAATTGGGAGTACCTATTACTTTACTTCTCTTGTTTAGTTTAATTATCAATTTCATTTTCAGTTCATATGATATTACATGTTTATTGATTTGGCTTGCCCTTTTCCGAGCACCCCATTTATAGTTCTTTCCTTTAGTTGCTTTACATACTAGTGCAATCAAATGTACTGACGTTCCTTTTCCCGGGGCATGTATCTCACTACGCAGGTAACGATTTACAGGATGACGCATCTGCTAGCTAGTATTTCCAGTATTAGCTGATTGGTGTGCCCCAGTTCTTTCGGGGCCTTACCATTTATTTACAGTCTTTATAGCAGTTCTAGACAGTCAGGTATACAGAGGGGCTTATGATATGATCCGGCTTGTAGAGGACACGGATTCATCGACAAAAACGCGAAGACTTAAGATAGATTAGAATTCAAATATGAGAAGTGAAGAAATTGGGATGAGAAATAGAAAGATTAAGGCCTAATTAGTAAAGGAATTATAGGCAAACTTAGGTATATGAAACCTGAACCCTTCTAATCGATTCCTACTAACGAACCTATACTATTTGATAATCAGCCAAGAGTAATTCAAATGAATCCACAAATGAACAACTCAATTAAAAATCGATGGAAAAGGGGTTCATAGCCAATAATGAAATCCCCCATGATTAACTATCACTAGATTAGTACTACACTAAACTACCAAACAAACTATCACTCAATTTAGAGTATTCATCTCAATTCAATATAATGTAAGTAATGAAATAACTAAGTGTGTATTTATACTACTCTGCTAAAGAAGGCTAGGCTAGCTATTACAAAAATACCCTTAATGAAGTAAAGGCCTTGTTTGGTAGTCTTCTTTAGGGATGATGACTTGACTTTAAAGAATAGCCTCTTTGCATAGCTAGCCACCATCGGTTCCCTCTATCTCATATTCACTCCACGCGACCAAGCAATCATCCACACATCATATGCTCTCCTATGAAGCTCCTCAAAGGTCTCCAACCCCTCTCTTTGCATCCTCATCGCTTTTAAGACTTGGAGTTCCTTGACTTCTTTGGCTCAACCTCGGGTGAAGGATCTTGAATCATGTGTGCTCCTTGGGATCGTTTGACTTGTCCCTGCAATAGTCGATTTACAGTACTTCATTAGAGGGTTCATAGACTATATTAGCAGCTAGACACAGTAACAGGCTTTTATGTTAGCCTTGTTGGCTACAGTATTTATCTTTAAGAGTTTGTTCAGTATTTCACACTTTCAGTTATTTATTCAATCAGACTTTAGTAGATCAGCATGTGTTAGTTCTATTTTTTGCTTTCAGTATGTTATGATATCACATGTTGATTCAGTCAGTAGTTGGTTCGTTAGGTCACATGTAGTCAGGCACCAGGTGCCGTGTTACATTTAGGCCCAAGTTCGGTGCCTGACAAAGCTTGGTATCAAAGCACTAGGTTCAAGTGTCCTAGGAAGTCTATGAAGCCGTATCCAGTGGAGTTTTCTTTATATGCGTGTGCTGGCCATGCATATAAATGGTGAACTACCAAGATATACAGGATTGTCTCACTACTTTCATACTCTAGATCATGCAAATTTTATCCATGAATTTATGCCCTTCTAACTCGTGAGTATTACGTATTTCAGAAAATGCCTGCTAAAAAAAAGTAAAATAAGAGAACTTCAGTCATTGATGAGAGGGCTAATGTCAAGACTGCTCAAGAAGTGAACCCTCAGGTCTAGAGAGTTGCATCGGATTCAGAACCACCAACTGCACCCCTACCTACTACTAGAAGGCTTGCGAAGGTCCGAGTTACTCCGCCACCCAGTGCTTCAGATATGGATGTTAGGGGAATTATCTAGTTGCCCACTCAGATTGCTACTCTGGACAGGTGCTATTGCTGGGTCAGCTAGTTCGAGGTCCAGGGAGTTCCTTAACATGAAGCCTCCAGTATTTACAGGGTCAAAAAAGGCTGAGGACCCACAAAACTTCATTGATAAGGCTCAGAAGATATTTCCAGTGAAACATGCGACAAATACAGAAGTAGCAGAGCTTGATGCGTATCGAAAGGATGTTTCTAACACCTAGTATGAAATAAAAGAAGAGTCCCAAGAGGAAGATGTGGCTCCTGCGACTTGGAAGGAGTTTGCAGACGCGTTCATTGAACATTTTTAACTCATTAATTTCTTGAAAGCTAAGGCTTTGGAGTTTGAGAGACTTAAAGAGAATGAGATGAGTGTGAATGAGTACTCCCTCAAGTTTGTCGCTCTGACCAAGTATGCTTCGAAAATGGTGCGTGATATGAAGCCCAGAGTTAGGCGGTTCGTGTTGGGGCTTTCAGATGATTTGTTTGCTGATGCTAATAGAGATGCTCAGAATAATGACATGCCTATTTCTAAGATGATTGCCTTTATTCAAGGAAACGAAGATAGGCTAAAGGAAGAAGAGCAACTACAGTAAGAGAAGGATAGGGAATTCAGCAAGAGAGCTAAGTCTGGAGGAAATTTTAGCCATGGGGGATCTCAAGGAGGTGGTAATCGCCAGTTTTTCAAAAAATCAAAATCAGGACCTACTCCCTCTTCAACTAGCACACCAGTACAGAGGTCCAAATTTACTAAGAACAACATAAATTTTAGAGCAGCAAGGTCACAGACTCAGGCCAATTTGGGTTACTAAGATCCTACACACCCTACTTTTAACACCTGTGGAAGGAGACACCCAGAGATGCATCGATCGAACACGGATGGTTGCTATGGGTACAGTCAGTAGGGCTACTTTCTTAGGGATTATGAATCAGCAAGGCAAAATACCAAGGTAATGTAGCTCAGTCTACAAATTTAGCAACTACGCACAATTCTCAGGCCCAACAAGGGCGTGGTGCAGCAAAGTCCGGCAATACGGGCGGTGGTCAGAACTGTTTGTGTGCTCTGGCAGGCCGTCAGGATACATAGGCTCGTGGAGATATTGTTACAGGTATGCTAACAGTCTTTACTTAAAATGTTTATGCTCTTATAGATCTAGGATCCACCTTGTTTATGTGACCCTGTTTATTGCTAAGAAATTTGGGATATAACCTGAAAAGTTGTGTGAACCCTTTGAAGTGTCCACTCCAGTTGGAGAATCAGTTATAGCTAGACACATCTATAGGGGTTGTCCAGTCAAAATGTACCATCGCCTTACTGTAGTAGACTTTGTAGAATTGGAGATGGTAGACTTCGATGTAATCATGGCAATGGATTAGTTAGAGTGCAGTTATGCCACATTGAGTTATAGAATCAAGATAGAAAGTTTCGAGTTCCCTGGTGAACCGGTTATAGAATGGAAGGGTGATGTGGTAGTACCCATAAGTAGGTTTATTTCCTACCTTACAACTAGGAAGATGATCTCTAAGGGGTATATCTATCACCTAGTTTGAGTTAGGGGCGGACGCAAACTCTCAGGTCCCAACTCTCCAGTCAGTACCTATTGTTAATGAGTTTCCAGAAGTCTTTCCTGAGGATCTTCCTAGAGTTCCTCCCGACGGAGAAATTGAATTTAGGATCGACTTACTTCTCGACACGGAGCCGACATCTATCCCGCCATATAGATTGTCTCCAGCAGATTTAAAAACCCAGATGAAAGATCTTCTTGACAAAGGATTTATTAGACCAAATGTCTCACCTTGGGGCACATCGTCAGTTGAACAAAGTCACTATTAAAAACAAGTATCCTCTCCCTAGGATCAATGACTTATTTGATCAACTTCAGGGTGCCCACTGATATTTCAAGATTGACCTCAAATCAGGCTACCATCAGCTTAAGGTCAAGGAAGTTGATATCCCGAAAACAGCTTTCAGGACATGTTATGGGCATTTCGAATTTTTGGAATTAGCATCTAGACAGCTTAAGATTCACGAAAAGAATTATCCGACTCATGATTTAGAATTAGCAATAGTGGTATTCGCTCTAAAGATTTGGCGTCACTATTTGTATAGTGTCCACATTGATATTTTAACCGATCACAAAAGCCTGCAGTATATTTCAAGCAAAGAGAGTTGAACCTCAAGCAGAGGAGGTGGCTCAAATTGCTCAAAGATTATGATGTGGATATTCTCTATCATCAAGGGAAAGCGAATATTGTAGCTGATGCTCTTAGTTGGCGTTCTATGGCAAGTTTAGCTCACGTTGAGGCAGACAAGGGAACTATGATGAAAGAAGTCCACCGCTTAGCGAATCTAGGAGTTCGAGATAGTGGAGCTGTTGTTCAAAACAGGGCTTATTCCTCCTTAGTAGTCGTAGTAAAGGAGAACCAGTTTAATGATTTCCTACTTATTGCAGCTGAAAGAGGGAATTCACAAGCATATGACGATGGCTTTTGAACGAGGGGGAGATGATGGTACCTTAAGATACAGAAGCAGACTACATGTTCCAGATGTAGATGGGCTCAGAGAGAGAATATGTTATACCTTGTGGTTTTATACATTTAGGGTCATTGTACGTAAGTTATTTTAGTTTAGACGTCGAGACTTGTCTTCAGAGGTTATATGAGATTGGACATGCCTAACTTATTCTTAAACGTGTTGAAGTTCATGTTTGATAAGTTACGGAAGGATTAGAGAATAAGTGAATCGAAGTGAAAGGGTTCATTAAAAGTTGTTTCTGGAAAATATAGAATATGGACTGTATAATTGAGATATGGTCCGTATTTTGAGATATGTACCGTATTTAAGGATTTTAAAAATTCCTAGAGAAGGCAGTATACGGCCAACTATATGGACCGTATAATTTTATACGGCAGATGTTGACCGTATAATGTTATACGGCCAAGGATACGGGCATATATATATATATATATATATATATATATATATATATATATATATATATGTGTGTGTATATATATATATATGTGTGTGTATATATATATATATGTGTACACATATTTCTATATATTATATATGTGAGAGTGTATATATATATATACATATATATATGGTATAGCTCACTATATATATATATATGTCGTGTTTATATATTTAATATCCCAACAAAAATATATTATGGGCCCCACCCATATATATTATTAATTATTAAAAACAACAACTAATATTTAAAAAAATTGTGGGCCCCATAATATAATATATATATATATATATATATATATATATATATATATATATATATATATATATATATATATATATATATATATATCCGTTCCAATTTAATAAAAAAATTATGGGCCCCATATATATTAAACAACAACTAATATTAAAAAATAGTGCAAATTAATAATGTCAAAAAAAAAAGTGCATTCCGTATTAAAAAATTAAACAATATTCATGTAATTTTTAAAGTATCTCATTAAGTCAATAATGATGGATTTATTGCCACGTGAGTATTCATAGCAAACACTAATATAATAAAATTTTAAATACGAGCACAAACTATAATATTATATTAATCATATTTTAAACATAGTATCTCATATATATATATATATATATATATATATATATATATATATATATATATATATATATATATATATATGCATAAAAAGTGCAAATTAATAATGTCAAAAAAAATGCACTATTTATTTCTACTATTAAGAAGAGCCGGTTGGGGCTCACTTTCTCGTCGTCCGTTTCCAATTTAATATCCCAACAAAAAATTATGGGCCCCACCCATATATATTATTAAAAACAACAACTAATATTTAAAAAAATTGTGGGCCCCATAATTCTAATATATATATATATATATCCGTTCCAATTTAATAAAAAAAATTATGGGCCCCATATATATTAAACAACAACTAATATTAAAAAATAGTGCAAATTAATAATGTCCAAAAAAAGTGCATTCCGTATTAAAAAATTAAACAATATTCATGTAATTTTTAAAGTATCTCATTAAGTCAATAATGATGGATTTATTGCCACGTGAGTATTCATAGCAAACACTAATATAATAAAATTTTAAATACGGAGCACAAACTATAATATTATATTAATCATGTTTTAAACATAGTATCTCAATATATATATATATATATATATATATATGCATAAAAAGTGCAAATTAATAATGTCAAAAAAATGCACTATTTAATTAAAAAAATTGTGGGCCCCATATATATTAAACAATAACTAATATTAAAAAAATAGTGCAATACAAAAAGGTGTGGGCCCCATACTAAATAACACCGAGCAATACAAAAAAAAAACAAAAAAAAGGAAGAAAAAAAGTGGAACTCACCATCTCCGAATTCACGAGAAAAAAAAAAAGTGGACCCCATATTAACAAAATCAAGCAATATAAAAAATAAAAAAAAAGTGAACCCCATATTAAAAAAAATATAATGTTAAAAAAAAGTGCAGACTTTGTATTCGTAGCAAACAC
>NC_081342.1:23866675-23915177 GCF_029784015.1 Lycium ferocissimum
TATGTAGCAGCCTAGCCGGCTTGCACTGTTCTTCCGCATGTTATGTATATATGCAGATTGTACAGAGTTCTGATGTTTCCTCTTATGAGATTAGTTTGTGCCATTTATGGGCTATTGATGTTCAGCATGTTTCAGATAAGTGTTTAGGGGTGTTTGGTCGCTAGAGGTCAGACTCCCGTCAAGGCCCATCGGTTAGGGTCGTGACAAAAGTGTTATCAGAGCCAGGTTTTGTCTTAGGATTGTCTACAGACCGTGTCTAGTAGAGTCTTGTTTATGGGTGTGTTATGCACCACACTTATAAACGGGATGCTACAGGACATTTAGGCTAATGTCATTCTTTCTTTCCTAGATTGCGTGATAGAGCCATGTGTTAGGCGTTCTCTTACTGATGAATTGTTATGATTTCAGCAATGCCTCCCAAGAAAGCTACAGCTTCCCAGAAAGGCAAGAAAGCCACAGGAGAGGCCCCTAGCCGTACTCGGCAGGCCACTAGGGCTCAGGATGAGATTCAAAGCGAGAGCCCATCTGAGACATCGCATACACCGTCTCCAGCACCCGTCCCAGTTCCTCAGCCAGATGCACCAGGCCAGGATGTGCGGGATGCTGTTCAGTTATTGACCAGATTAGTAGCCGCTCAGGCTCAGCGGCAGGGAGCTGGTAGTTCGAGGGTTAAGACTTTCCTCGAGTTAGATCCTCCAGAATTTTCAGTGATAAAGCAGAATATGGATCCCCAGGATTTCATTGATGGTATGCAGAGGACTTTGAGGGTGATGCATGCAAGTGAGGTTGAGTCGGTGGAGTTAGCTTCGTATAGACTGCGTGATATTGCAGTGCAGTGGTATCAAACTTGGGAGTTATCTAGAGGAGAGGATGCTCCTCCAGCTGTTTGGCGAGAGTTCGCAGATGCTTTTATTCGCCATTATTTTCCTCCTGAGGTCAGGCGAGCCCGAGCAGACAAATTTCTATGTATTGAGCAGGGCAGCATGAGTGTCCAAGAGTACTGTGTGTATTTCGATTCTATGGCTAGATATGCCCTAACCATAGTGGCTGAGATGGAGGACAGAGTTCACCGTTTTGTGTCTGGTTTACGGCCACATTTGATAGATGCTTGTATGACTGCTGCATTACAGCCAAGCATGGATATCTCCCATATACAGGAATATGCACAGAATCTGGAAGATCGCAAGAGTCAAAGGGGGGCAGAGCATGACCATGACCGAGGCCATAGTAAGAGGGCTAGATCTTTCGACATTGGAAGTGAGTCTAGGGGAGGATAGAGGAAGCAACATTCCTAGTATTCATATCATTCAACAGGGAGTGCACCTTCGCAGTTTTCAGGCCCGAGGTTTGATCGGTCTTCTTATTCCGGAGCGGCCCAGAGTTCTAGAGCATCAGGCTCCCAGTACAGACCAGAGTCAGGACAGATGAGGCCACCCATGCCACGGTGTGCCCAGTGTGGTAGGTTACATATCGGGCAGTGCCGATTGGGATCGAATGCCTGTTATTCTTGTGGCCGACCAGGTCATGTGATGAGGAATTATCCGTCAGGAGGTGGCATGGGCACTATTCAGCCTACAGGGTCCACAGCTGGTTCTTCTTCTGCAGTGCGCCCTTCGGGGCAAGCTTTTCAGTCACCGACAGGACGAGGTAGGGGGAGGAGTGGAGCGTCCAGCTCGAGCGGTCCTCAGCACCGCGTATATGCACTAGCTGGTAGGCAGGACCACGTGACGTCTCCTGATGTTGTTACAGGTATATTATCGGTTTTCTTCCATGATGTCTATGCACTAATTAATCCAGGTTCCACTTTATCATATGTTACTTCATTTGTTGCTTGTAAGTTTGGGATAGAGCCCAAGTTGATTAGACCTTTTGAGGTGTCTACACCAGTTGGCATATATATATGCATGTCTATACTTTTTGACATACCAATTCAGTCAGTTGCAGACAGATACTAGTTCATACAGATTCATGCAGATAGTCATTTCAGCTTATGAGTCAGATCTTATTCATGATTTCTATATATATGTTCATACTTGTTGTCTTTATGCCTTACATATTTAGTACATTATCCGTACTGACTCCTCGTTGCTCGGGGGGCTGCGTTCATGCCCGTAGGTATAGGTAGACAGGGAGGTGGTCTAGCTTAGTAGGACACCCTTATCCAGCAGAGATCAGTGCACTCCATTTGATCCGGAGTTGCAGTCTATTTTGGTAGGCCTTCCTTTTGAGATGTATATAGATGGGTACGACGGGGCCTCCGTCCCGTCCTTTCTACACCATTCCAAGAGAGGTCCGTAGACAACACAGTATGTGTAGTAGTTAGATGATGTAGCCTTGTCGGCTTCTATGCCTTTATGTACAGTTTATGTAGCAGCCTAGCGGCTTGCACTATTCTTCCGAATGTTATATATATATGCAGATTATACAGAGTTCTGATGTTTCCTCTTATGAGATTAGTTTGTGCCATTTATGGGCTATTGATGTTCAGCATGTTTCAGATAAGTGTTTAGGGGTGTTTGGTCACTAGAGGTCAGACTCCCGTCACGGCCCATCAGTTTGGGTCGTGACAATAGCGATAGACCTACTTCCAGCACTGGCACCACAGTGGCATGAAGCTCCGCTGAAGTGGAGTGGAGGATTATTAATGGACCGTCCCAACGGTGGGGCTACCGCTGAAGCGATGCCGCCACAACGACCACTAGACGGCCACAGTGATTGACGGGCAATTATTTCCCTATTTAAAGTCCATTTGTTGACTTGACCTGATATTTATTTACCCAAGTTATAGCCTCTAACTGGAGATATTTTTCAGCTTCTTGAGACCAAAATGTTGGGAAGGTAATCTACTTAGATCCCTCATTTCTTCTCCTTTGATTCCTCCTTTTCTTCTCACACCATTTGTGATTATGGCAGAATAATAAATGAGGGTTCTTTCCCAAATCTTATAAGACCCTTTAGGTAAATGTGGTAATGATTGACCTAGAATAATTAGTAACTTCGAGATAGTTCTTTATTGCAAACCTAGACTAAATAGCAAGTTCTAAAGCTTAAATCTTTTATTGTCCTAAATGGGTTAAATTGTTAGAGGCTAATAATGGCTTATGTGTAGTAGTAAGGAAAGTTTGATTTAGGTAAAATCTAGTTCTCTATAAAGGAGGTGTAATAACATAAGCAACAATCTAGATTGAGTATGTTAGAAATGATGATTTTACCCCTATGACCCCGGTATTTCTCAATTGTTTCTCACTCGAATGCATCTATCGTTCTTAGAACTTTCGAATCTACAATCTTGCTACGAAGATGGAAGATGGAGTCCACGTGGATGTTCACATACCTATTCGGCCCTGAGGTAGGTTACGGCTTCCTTTCTTTGGTAGACTCCGGTTAGACTTACATATACGTGTATTAGATGAAATGGAGAATGCATGTATAGGATCTCAGAGATCAGGATGGAAACCTAGGTTGGTGTTGTTATGTGATTTATGTGTTCGGACTTGTGGCCTGTCGACTCTCTAGATTTCATGTGTTGGAGTTTCCTTACGTAATAAAGGGAATCTATGTGATTTAGGGGGCTAGTTGTATAGCACTTGTCTTATACGTTCTGTTGATAAGTATTTCAGGTATGACATGTACAATTAAGTCATATGTTTATTGATATTGAAGCTTAAATTGGTGTTGAAAATGACGAATGAGTTAATGGAACATGGAATGATTTTAGACCAGATCTTTAGTGTTTTACTTGATGAGTTAGAAAGCGTATTTATCATATGTTATTGTCGTAAGGAAATAAAGGAATGATGTGGTGTCGTTGATTCATCTTGATCTATTTACTTCTTGGTTCGTTGACACGTTGAGACATTGGTAATTGTAGTTAGTGATATATCATGGATTTGATATTGCGATACTTACTCACTCGATACTGAAATGAGAATGGTGATTCATTGTGGCTTATTGCGTAGCCTTACTGTTGATGTTACTTATGTGCCGTGGGTGGTACTGATTATGATCACATTGGTTGTTGATATCACATTTCATTATATTCATACACATTCCCATGATACATTGACATATGCATGGTTCTGGTGCTGATGATGATATATGAGAGAGTGTAGCCTCCGAGGTTTCTGTCGGAGAGCGTAAAAGTGAGATTAGTGTTTGTTGCCCGAGGTTTCTTGCCGGGAATTATGGAATGTCCGATGCCCGAGGTCTTTGCCAGGATCATGAGAGTGCGCTCGTGATTCAAGGTCATATTTCAGAGCGAGTGGTACATGGACTTCGCGTGTCTCCCATGGGTTATGATCGCAGAGACATGGAGTCATTCCACCCAGGACATGTTGTACAAAGCTGCATATGCATTGCATTCATCCTATATACATTATTGCATTGCATTGTATCTTGGTTTCTATTGAGTGTTGTGACACTATTGTGATGTACTGATTTGGATTGCTATATCAGAGACTTGTCACGGTTGGGTTTAGTTGCTATAACCATGGGTCATGATCTTGAATCTCTTATAATTTGATGTTAGTTGATCCTGTTGTATATGATTGGTTTCATAAATTCATGCTAACAATAAATATCAGAATGACGAGATAACTTCCTGATTCTAAGAGTGCATAGTGTAAATGGTAATTGACTTGTGATACTTTAGCCGAATTGTTTATTGTATGTTAAATAAGTTAGAAGGGAGTACGAAGTAAGTCAGTCAAAATGAACCCCGAAGGATGAGCTTAGTAGAATAAGGATCATATACTTGTTGAGGCGAGTGGTAGGTGATGTGTGTCGTTGATTTAGTTGCTTACAATGCTTATCTGTATATTGTGTTGCCGTTATGTTCTTCTAACCATTGTCGGCCTATGATGCTTACCAGTACTATTGTTCTACTGATACTACTCTTGCTACATCCTTTTTGGGGTGTAGAGTTTTTCAGGTTATAGATTGATTTGAAGTTTTCTGGAAGATGCACGGTGCCTATCTAGAAGGCCTCCATCATTCTCATTCCGAGATGGAGACTGAGTCTTAGATTTATAGTTATATTCAGTATTCCAATCTTAGCCACTCTTGTACTAGTCTGGACCAGGTCATAGGAAAAGGAGTCTGTGTATTTAATCAATTGTTGTAAACACTTTCGCTATTTTTATTTATATATGCATATTGGTTTGACTTTCGCTATTTTTATTTATATATGCATATTGATTTGACTTTCGCTTTGATTATAAAATACCTTGAAAGATAGTGAATTTTCTCCTTTACTTGGTTATGGATGAATTTTGGGTTAAGGGTTCAGCTACCGAGGTGGGAATGGCAGGTGCCCGCGCGATCCTAAAATGGGTCGTGACATATTCTTAGAGTTAGGGATGATCCCTTTGATTCATGTTCCATAATGTAGCTTTAGAAAGTCTTCCTTCAGATTCAGTATGATCTCTAAAGCTACTTGTACTGTTATCATGTCCCGCATTGCATTGCATTTATATATATACGTATGCATATACAGACCTATGACCCCTCAGGCGCTATATATATATATATATAGGTACGGGGAAGCTAACGACATTATATACGCACTACCACCTGATCAGCTAGTCATAGGATCATATGATGATGATGCCCACAGAGGCCGATACGATAAGATATGATACGATATAATGAGATGCCCACAGAGGCTTGATAGGTGTTATATACACATAGATATATGTATGACCTCATGCATGCGATGATGATGACGATGATGATGCCCACAGAGGCCGATAGGATAAGATATGATACGATAAGATGAGATGCCCACAGAGGCTCGATAGGCGTTATATACGCATAGATATATGTATGAACTCATGCATGCATGCACAATATTTATGCATATTATTAGCCCTCACAGGCAGTTCAGATGCACAGTATTTATGCATATCGTTTGGTCCATGAAACGTACTCGGATGTACGGAGTTTATTTTCTCTCATATTTCATGTTACTCTTATGTCTCTATTATGTTGTTTTTCATGCTTTACATACTCAGGAGCACTCCACTTGTTCCAGAGTTGTAGTCAGTGTGGTATGATTCTTTTGTTTATATATATGGGCATGGCGGGGTCCCATCCGTCCTTATGACATTATGCATTCTAGTAGAGGTTCTAGGACCTCCTCGATCTATACTTTTGTTATATCTTTTGATAGCCTTGTCTGCTTATATACGGACATAGTTTGATGATGTACATTTATATATATATCTTTTGGGCATGCGGCCCTTCTAGTTATGATACTTATGAGTTAGCTCCACGGGAGATGTACGTTTTGAGGTGCTCGGTAGGCTAGTTCCAGGTGCCCATCATGGGCCTTTGGTTGGGTTGTGACAGAAGCCCAAAATTCTAGGTATTTTATTCACTCAGGTTCCACAAAGATGTATCGTGACCTCAAGAAAATTTATTGGTTGAACGACATGAAAAAGAACGTAGCAGATTTCATAGCCAAGAGTTTGAATTATCAGCCGGTAAAAGCCAAGCAGCAGAGGCCTGGTGGTTTGGCTCAGAACCTAGAAATTCTTGTTTGGAAATGGGAGATTATAAATTTGGACTTCCTAACAGGTTTACCTCGCTCATTTCGAAATCATGATTCAATTGGGTAATTGTAGACCGACTTACAAAGTTAGCGTATTTCTTGTCAGAAAAGACCATGGATTCAGGAGAAGATTATGCCAAGTTGTACATTCAGAAGATCGTCCGGTTGCATGGGAATCTGTTGTCCATCATTTCAGATCCTGGTGCTCAGTTTACCGTGAAGTTTTAGAAATCCTTTTAGAAAGGATTAGGCACAAGCGTAAACCTCAGCACAACTTTTCATCCTCAGACAGATGGTCAGGCAGAGCACACTATTCAGACACTTAAGGATATGTTGAGGGCATATGTCCTCGATTTTAAAGGTAATTGGAATGATCACTTACCTCTGATTGAGTTTTCCTATAATAGAAGCTACCACTCTAGCATCAAGATGCACCGTACAAATCTTTGTATGGGCAAAGATGTAGGTCGTCGATTGGTTGGTTCGAAGCTGGCGAAACATAGTTGTTAGGAACATACTTGGTTTACCTGGCTATGGAAAAATTCAAATTGATTCAGGAGCGGTTGAAGACGGCTCAAAGTCGTCAAAAGTCCTATTCGGGCGTGCGATGCAGAGACTTGGAGTTGCAAATTAATGATTGGATGTTTCTAAAAGTTTCGCCTATGAAAGGCATTATGAGATTTGGGAAATGGGGGAAGCTCAGTCCCCATTATACTGGGTCATATTGGATCCTACGAAGGATCACGCAAGTAGCTTATGAGTTAGAGTTGCCACAAGAACTGGTTGTTGTACACCCATTATTCCACATGTCTATGTTGAAGAAGTTCATGGGGGACCCGCATTTGGTTGTTACTACTAATATCACAGGAGTTAAAGATAGCTTGTCTTACGAGGAGATTCCAGTGGCTATCCTTGATCATCACGTTCGCAAGCTGAGGACTAAAGAGATCGCTTTAGTAAAAGTATTATGGAGAAATCAGAAGGTTGAAGAGGCTATATGAGAAGCTGAAGAGGACATGAGGTCCAAGTATCCCTATCTCTTTGAAGAGCCAGCAGAAAATATTGAAGGTGACTAACCTTTTAATTCAGACCTTATATTATAATCTCCATGTCTTTCAGTATCCAGTCAGTTCAGTATTCAGTCAGCTCAGTATTCAGTCAGCTCAGTAGTCATTTAATTCAGTCCCTATTCAGTTCAGTACCTCAGCAGTTCAGTAATTATGTATCCATTCAGTTCAGTATGCATGTGTTTATGTTAGTTCAGTGTTCACATATTCCATTAGTCCTGTTTAAGGTCCAGGATTAGTCGTAGTTACAATATGGACAATAAGTCGAGGACGAATGATCCCATGGGAGATATAATGTCACACTCCATAAATTCGAATTAGGTGTGGATGTGTTAAATTAGTATTGATATGAAATTTTAGATATGTGAAGTCCTAGCGGGATGACTATGGGTGGAAATAGTTGTTTTGGAATTAAGACTGATAGTGAGGTGCATAAGATTCGAAAGAATCGACTAAGCTGATGAAAGGTCTGTCTTCCAGCCTGTTTACATAAAATCATATTAGGAATTTGAGAAAATACAAAATATGAAAGTTGTAGCCCTTTGAAATATCTTTTCAATGATATATGGTGGACTCCAAACGGAGTTCAGTTCTGGGAGTTATGCTTATTTTATCGAACATAGCATAGAAGTCGACACGGGCCACCCGCGATGGGTACGCGCTGCGCGTAGGGGCGCGTGCGATGGCCTGACTTTGCGGGCTGGTAGCAAAACAATGTCCTCTTTAAAATTTTGACCTGCAGGGGCTCCCACGGTGGCCCTACATCATGGGCCCAATGCAGATGGGCCGAGTTTCTGCTCAAAACTTCAGATTTTCGCGTTTTTCTTGTATATAAGCTTAGGTTTATTTCCCTAACTCCCCTAATCACGAAAAATCATCCTAAGGCAAGAGAGAATAGGTCTTAAGCCTCAAGAACCCTCCAAGTTAAGTTCTATGGTGATTCTAGGTTGAATTCAAGTCTTTAATACCCTTCTAACATGATTAAAACCCTTCTAATCCATTGAACCTTCATTGAGACGTTATCGTTGGACGTGGAAACTCTAGAATTCAAATTCAAGGAAATTGAACATCAAAAAGGTAATCCCTTCCCCTTATAATCATTTGTAATTGTGAATTGATGAGTATAATCATTTGTAGTTGTGAAAGGATGAGTTCTTGGAGATTAGTAAATGGATTTGATAAAGAGAATCATATGAACTATGGTAGGGTTTTGAATTGTTGACTTAGAGTTATTGTAATTATATGAGTGATGAAGAATGGTGTTAATTACATCTAATTTAGATTGTAGAATCACCTAGAAGTAATAGAATGAGAATTGGGTGAAGAAAACTATCACGACCCAAAACCTTAAGTTGTGCGGGCACTTACCTTTCCCACCTCGGCAGGCGAACCCTCAACCAAACATTCACAATTGATAGAAAATAGAGGAAGAAAGTAAAATAACGTAGGTCTCACAGATCCACCCCAGTATCTGGTCTGGTCATACAAGAGCATCAAACTAAATACTACAACTGTGAATAATAATACATAAGTAGTCTCAAAATCATGTCTCGTAAAAGGAATGCAAGACATAAGTAATATGAAGAGTCTTCGGGCAGCGAACGTCCTCATGCTCACCTTGAAGAGACTCGAATCAAGCAATCCTCGAATATCAGCTACGAGGGGTAGAAGTAGATCCAACCTGGTACTCTGCATTTATGAAAGAATGCAGCAAGTGCAGGTCAGTACAAACAACAAGTACTGGTAAGTATCATAGGCCGACTAAGATTAGCTAACGTATATAAATACAACAAATCAAGATAAGCACGTAAAACAACAAGGTACAAGTCAACACGAATACATAACCACGGTACAAGTCATCACCTATGTCATAGAATTTAAACCCAACTGCGCCAAGTCTCAGCGTAACCAATCCGAACCAGTATATCACAATCATATCACAACAAATCATCACCTATGTTATAGCATCTAAACTCAATTGTGCCAAGTCTCAGTGTAACCATTCCGAACCAGTGTATCACAATCATATCACAGAAAACCAAGAGATACAATGCAATGCAATAATGTATGAATGATGTATGCAATGTATATGCACCGTACACATGTACTCTAACCGATGGAATATCACATCTCGGCAGCACAACCCATAGGGGACCCGCGAAGTCCATATACCAGTCACTCCGTCCACAGCCCAAAGATGACTCCATTCCTACCTATACGCCTCATATCAGTCATTCCACATACAGCCCAGAGATGACTCGATATATAATGTGTTTTAATCAGTGTTTTAAAAGGTGGGGGCATAAGGCGGGGCGTTTTACATATGCCTCAGCGAGGAGTAAGCCCCATGGGTATTTAATTTTTAATATTTCATAAAATAATATAATTACAATAAATACTTTTAAATAGGTAAAATTATATAAACAATAAAAGTGTGTGTGTATATATATATATATATATATATATATATATATATATATATATATATATATATATATATATATATATATATATATATACACACATCGATCCTCGAAAAACTAATCAAAGCAATCCATTATACGTCACTTACAACTTGTAATTATATATAATATAATTTTATAAGTATAAACAATACAATGAAATAAAAGCTATTATGAAATGCAAATCAACTATAACACCTTAACTTTCAAACAATGAAAAAATCACAATTTATTAAAATAATATTGCTATCATACTATTCATTTTATCTCAGTATTATAATTAAAACGTAACTCCTTCATGAATAAAAATAAAATCACTTTCAAATAGCGAAATAATAAAATATGGTAAATTTGATATATAGGACAAAAGACCAATGACAATTAAAAATGTACAATTCGGTTCTGTATTTTTAAAAGAAATATAAAGTGATATTCACCCTCACGATGTTCTCAAATGTATGCAATACTATGACTTGTTGTTCGAGTTACACCCAATATTCTTATTTATATAGATGAAAAACTATTAAGTATCATTTATTTGTTAAAGAATTATAAGGGTCAACGATTCTAATTAAGAAATTTAAAATATAATTTGTGTAAGAACTGTTAGGCGAGCCCCGAGCGTCAGACTTGTTTAGGGAATACAGTCGGGCGCTTGAGGCGTAAGGCTCACAGGAACTAAGCCCCGCACGTGAGCCCCGGGGTGTTTTGCCAGTGCCCCGTCCCGGGGCAAGCCCTGAAACTGTCTTTTAAAACACTGGTTTTAATAGAATCAGTATTTCCTTCTCACTTTCCATCCTCGGTATCATAACAATGCAATATCAATGTATCATAGAAATGAGTATGAATACGATGTAATGTAATATCAATGACCAATTCAATCCTAAACAATCCCACACATGGCACACAAGTAATATCAATGATAAGTATACACAATAAGCCACAATGGAATTGCAATTCTCAGCTCAATATCAAATTAAGTAAAGTACCGCAATATCATCATAATGATACATCACTAATCACCAATATCTGATGTTTCAATGTGGCGATGAGCCAATAAGTGAATAGAACAAGATAAGTCAACAATGCAACGGGGTGGCTAGCCCCCAAATTATACAATAAAGCCCAACCTAATAAAATATCCAGCCCAACTTCATACCCGAAGGTTTACATGCATTCTCCGACAATATTATCTAAACATATGCTTCGCTAATCGAAGTCTCACCGTAAGATAAACCATAACCTACCTGAAAAGTCGAACAACAAAGTCTCCAATAGTCAAACCTAGTCTTTCCCTTCCTTTGAGCCTCAAGATAATGCAAGTCTAATCATATTTGAATTATGAAATTAGAATCAAGAAAAAACATCATTCAATCCTTACTTCTATTCAAGACCTAAATCCCAACCTATGGAATATGGTTTATGAATTAGAAAGATAAAAATAAGGAATCTATAGGTCTCAACATGAAACTAATGATCTTGTGATCAATTCCCATCAATTATAAGCTAGAAGGACTAATAAATCACTTAAATTTGAATTCTAGGCAAAACCCCCAAATTTTGGTATGAACCCTAACTTCCAATTCCAAAAATTAGCCACTAATTAGGAAGGAACCATGCAATAATAGTTTCTAATCATCAATTCCACGCTTAATGAAGCTAACCCAATCAATAATTCAAGATTTACTAGCCTAGGATGAAGAACCCACAAAACCCTCTTTCAATCCACTATTTCTTAAGGAAATTATCATGTTTAATGGATTCCTATGGTGAATAATGTAACATGGAATGGGAAGGAAGGTGAAAGAACTTACCACAATGATTTTCTATGAAGAACAGCCTTGAATGCCCCCAAAAAGCTCTAAAGTCGGAAAGGTATTGAATGAAAGACTTAGGGCTTTTAGCACACAATTAATGAATCTAACTGCCCATTACCCTCCTCCGCGCTCACAGTACCACTTTCGCGGTCCCGCTTCCGCGCTCACATTAGCTCTTCCACGGTCCATGCCAAAAGTACCAGACCACTATAGTCGCAGGGTCACCGCTATAGCGGTACTGCTGCAGTGGTCCTTGTAACATTTCATACCTTTAAACTAAGCTACGTCTATAACTCAAGAACCCCGGAAACCAAAAAAGAGAGTTACGTCAAAAAACCAGATTCAGTGCTACAGTAGAAATTTGACGATTAGAAAGACGGACCGTCGATGTGCATCGACAGCTGTCAAGGTGCACCGTCAAGTTGCACCTTGTTTGTTAACCCTCTGAACTTCACTCAGATTGCAACAGTATGGTCCAGTCGATGGACCGTCATGATGCGCACCGTCGTTGTGCGCTGCTCAGATCGTTAAGTAGCTCGATAGAACCGTCGATATGTTGACGAACCGTCGATATGTTGACGGACTGTCGAGCTGCGCCATTAATTTACCCCGACAGCAAACAGTATAAATACAGAACCTTGTCTGAGAAAATCAGTTTTTTTTTTTATTTCAAAAACCCTAGAACGCAGACCCTCTCCCCCAAACAAAAGGTAAGGCTTCAAGGTAGGCATTACAAACACTTCCAAGTCAATTCTAGCATAAGATTACGTAACCTAATTAGGAAGTTATTATTCTTAACCTAGGGCTTTCCAGAAAATCCACGTTCAAGGTTTAAGACACAGGTTTTGGGGATTCTTCTCAAGTTCAGACTTATAGATACAAGTTTTGGAGCTTATACAGGTATGTGAGGCTAACTATCTACGTTAGGGGATGTTCATGATTCTCCCTACGCCTCATTCTTCAGACTTATCAGTAAATTGCCTCAGGATATAGTTCAGCCCTAGTTTCATGAATAGTTATAGAACTTCTATCTTCCACAGATATAGTTTCATAATTTATTCATGGTTATCACTTTGAATATCATGAACTGAGTACTTAATCATTATGGACTTGTGTATTGACATCACATGAGTCTCAGTCAGTGTATAATCAGTTATTAGCTTAAGTTCCATAATCAGAAACAATTATCATGCTATCAGTTATATCTCAGTTTCAGTATCATGAATTGTTTAATGTTGAACACCTGTATCTGTAGTTTGGGCCTTAGGCCACAGTTTATGCATACGTATTGTTTGGGTTTGAGGCCACAGTTTTGTGTACATTATTTGGGCCCTAGGTCATAATTTATATTTACAGTTATATAGGTGGTTCTTCATCAAAAACATGAAGTATTCTTATCTTTACTTCACAGGTTTAGTTCAATCAGTTTACCATTTCAGTTTGAGTACTTATATTTCTTTCTTTCAGTTGCTTTACATACCAAAGACAATTCAAATGTGCTGATGTCCCTGTTTATTGCTTGGAAAATCTAGCTAGCTAGGACTTGCTCGTATCAACCGCTTGGTGAGCTCCAGTTCCTCCGGGGTGTTATCCTGCTTTAAGTCTTTCTAGCATCTTAGACAATTATCTTTGCAGTATTCTTTAGAGGCTTCATAGACATAGTCCAGTCAGTCTGATATTAGCAGAGTTTGATGTGTTAGCCTTGATGTCATTTATTTCAGATGTTTTAGTCTTAAATAGTATTTTCGCAATTAATATATTTCGGCCAGACTTTTTAGTAGATCGGCATGTGTTAGTCTTATTTCCTTATTTTAGCATGTTTGATATCACCTGTTGATTTAGCCAGCCGATGGGTTTGTTCGGCCACATGCAGTTAGGCACCAAATGCCTTATTACGCCTAGGCCATGGTTCGGGGCGTGACAAAGCTTGGTATTAGAGCACTAGGTTCAAGTGTCTCAAGGAGTCTATGAAGCTGTGTCTAGTGGGATCGCCTTTATATGTGCCATGGCCCCACACATATAAACAGTTGACCACCAAGACATTCAGGATTTGTTTCGCTTCTTTCATACTCTAGTTCATGCAGTTAGAGCAGTACTTTGAGGAATTTTTCTAAATCGTGCGAATTACGCATTTCAGAAATGGCTCCAAAAAGAAAGTACAACAAGAGGAATACAGCTACTAGCCAGAGGGCTATCGCTGATGCAGCTCCATAAGAGAACACTCAAGGTCAGACGACTGCCCCAGCTAATGCTACAGTTATACCTCCCAATGCTTCGGAGCCAGATGTTAGAGAAGTTATTCAGCTACTCAATCAGATTTTGGCTAATCAGGCCCAGCGACAAGAAATCGCCCCTAGCTCAGGTGCTATTAGTAGGTTGAACAGTTCTAGGGCCCAAAAGTTTCTGCAGATGAAGCCACCGCTGTTCAGAGAGTCTAAGAAGGATGAGGACCTCCAGAATTTCATTGATGGACTCCAAAAAGTATTTCGTGTGATGCATGCTACCGATACAAAGGCAGCGAAATTTGGAGCTTTCCAATTGCAAGATGTGGCCCATATTTGGTATGAGACATCGGAACAGTGTTGAGGGAAAGATGCATGTCTTGCTACTTGGGATGAATTTGCAGACGCTTTTATTGAGCACTTCATGCCAACCGAAGTCAGGGACGAAAAGGCTACTGAGTTTGAGAATCTAAGGCAGAATGACTTGACTGTTCAGGACTACTATCTCAAGATCGTGTCATTGTCAAGACATGCTCCTCACATGGTTCCTAATATGAGGGACGTGGTTAGAAGGTTTGTGCTTAGGATTAAACCCGAATTACATAGGGATGCCAATAGAGCCATTCAGAATGAAAAGATGACTATTTCCAAGATACTGGCATTTGTGCAAGGTAACGAGACTAGGTTAAAGGAAGAAGAAGCCATGTAGAGGCAGAAAGATAGGGAATTCAATAAAAGAGCCATGTCTGCTTGTAATTTCAGTCAGGGAGGATCTCAAGGAGCTGGAAACCATCAATTCTTTAAGAATAGATCATCAAGACCTGCCCTCTACAGCTAGTGCTCCATCTCAGAGGTCCAAGTTTAATAAAAAATACCGAAACTTCGGATGGCAGCCACGCGCCCCACCAAACGTGACCGTGCTTCAAAGCACTTACTTGTAACTCTTGTCATAAGAACCACTTAAGAGTATACCGTTCGGGCATAGATGGCTGCTTTGGGTGCGGTCAGCCAGGTCGCTTTCTGCAGGATTATCCATCAGCAAGACAGAATACCGGAGGTAATGTAGCTCAGTCCACTAATTCAGCAGCTCCCCAAAATTCTCAAGCCCAACAGAGACGTGAAAGAAACTCAAGAATACAAAGCGGGGTCGAATCGTTTATATGCGCCGGGCAGCCGTCAGATACGAGACTCGTGGCGATGTTTTCACATGTATGCTCAGCTTTTCACCTTCAATGTTTACGCTCTTATGGACCTAGGATCCATCCTATCTTATGTAACCCCATATATTGCCAAGAAATTTGGAATAGAACCCGAACAGTTGCATGAACTCTTTGAAGTAGCCACACCAGTTGGGAAATCAATTATAGCTAGACGTATTTATAAGGGTTGTCTAGTGTTAGTCTATCATTACAAAATCATAGCAGACTTAGGAGAATTAAAAATGGTAGATTTTGATGTGATTATGGGTATGGATTGGTTAGAGTCCTGTTATGCCTCAATGGGGTGTAGAACCAAAATAGTAACCTTTGATTTTCCCGACGGACTTATAGAATGGAAGGGTAGTTCAGCAGTATGTAGGGGTAGATTTATTTCCTTTCTTAGAGCCAGAAAGATGATTTCCAAGGGTTATATTTACCACTTAGTTCGAGTTAGGAATACAGATGCCTGCCCACCTCCAAATTTCGCTAGTTGTTAGTGAGTTTCGAGAAGTGTTTCCAGAGGATTTATCCGGAGTCTCTCCCTATAGGGAGATTGACTTTGGGACTGATCTACTTCCCGACACTAAGACGATATCCATTCTGCCGTACAAAATGGCCCTAGGAGAGTTAAAAGAGTTGAAAGATCTCTTTAACAAGGGATTTATAAGGCCAAATGTCTCACCTTGGGGGGCACCAGTCTTGTTTGTCCAAAAGAAAGATGGATCCATGCGTATGTGTATAGATTATCGCCAGTTGAACAAGGTCACCATTAAGAACAAGTATTCACTTCCTAGAATAGACAACTTATTTGATAAACTTCGGGGTGCTCAGTGTTATTCCAAGATTGACCTCAGATCAGGCTACCATCAGCTAAAGGTTAAGGAAGTTGATATTCCGAAGACTGCTTTCAGAGCCCGTTATGGCTATTTTGAATATCTTGTCATGTCCTTCGGATTGACACGCGCACCAGCAGCTTTCATGGATCTTATGAACATGGTCTTCAAGCCGTATCTCGATTTATTCATCCTTGTATTTATTGATGATATTCTGGTATATTCCCGTAGTGAGGCTGACCATGCAGAGCATCTCAGAATACTATGCAAACACTCAAGGATCGCAAGCTTTATGCAAAATTCTCAAAGTGCGAGTTTTGGCTAAAGTCAGTGGCACTCTTAGGCCATGTTATTTCAGGCGAAGGCGTTAAAGTTTATTTTCAGAAAGTTGACGGTGTTAGGAATTAGCCCAGACCCACCTCAAAGATCAGATATCAAAAGTTTCTTGGGCCTGGAAGGTTAATACAGAGAGTTCGTGGAGGGTTAGCATTGAACCTATTATATTTTTAAAGTTATGGGTTCATCTCTACTATTTTATTGCAATTTTAATAAACTTTTACATATAAATTTATGTTCCGCATCGAAAGTTGAGGGTTCAATTGAACCCATACCTAAAGTGGTGCATCGCCCCTGCGGGCACTACCTGCACAGTTAACATGGGCCTTTACATGAGTCCTATGCTAGATTAATACCTAGTTCTATATATAATCCGATATATAACTTTCAGAACCATATATTATGCGTTCACATGAGACATGATGGAGTACCATATTTGGAAGATCTCATTTCTTATTCTTTTTGGTGGCTGGGTCATAATAAAATAGATATGCATGAGATGTATTTTTGTTAAACTAAGAACACTGATCGCTAAAAAAAGTCTTACACGTACTGTTCAATGATCAACTTAATTAGAATGCGCGTTTCCTAAGAAATTTTTGACCAGGCCCTTCGAAAGTTCAGAGAAAGCTAAACCAAGCAAAAATAATTAACACAGAAAAAAACTTTCTGGAAGCTCTCGTTTCTTTTTTTTTTTTTTTTTTTTGTTTGTGTGGCTAATGACTATAAAATATATATGCATGGGATGTGTTTTTATAGTTTGAAAAAGAATGTTACTTTTTTATTATATTTTAGAAATGGTTTAGATTTTTTATTTTATCTTTCATGAGATAATTTATTACCATAAGATTATTCATGACTTAGTTTGCTTAAATTTAAGATGATTCCTCAACTTTTATTTTATTGCACCGTAGTCATTGAATTATTTTTTAGCATAAAAATCACTTAACTTTGCTCAAGTATCACAGAAAGTTATTAAACTATTTTTTGTAACAAAAAAATAATTCAACTTTGCCTAAGAATATCACGCAAGTCAATAAGCAGTACAATATTTTTGTAACCAAAAAAATCATTCAATTTTGCATACATATGTGAACTAACAAACGTGACACTAAGCTATTGGACGTATTACACAAAGTGTGTGAAAATATTTCATCTAATGATGCACTTACAAATGATATACTGTGTCTTGCTACGTTCAAAATCACAAGATTGAACTTGTAAAGAACTTGTATACATAATTATTAATTAGATTTCTCAACATAAAATCATAGTATCCTCAATTTCGCCAGGAATCTCGACAGTGATCATGAGGCGACCACTGAAACCTCGATGTTTCATTCGAAGTGGAGCTCATAAACCTCTTCCAATCATGAATTACTGCGATCAGATCAGCCATTTTGGCACTAATTCTCCGGCAACAATTGGAATGAACAGTTACTACGGCCCTAACATCCTTACTATTTTGACAGAATCCGCTAAAATAAACAGTGTCCAAGAATCTCACTTTAAGGCCTAACTTTCGAAATTCTCCTTCACGCATTAGGTTTTGCAACACGTCTTGTTCTTTAAATCCGATGGAATCCTCTTTCTTCTCGTACCACTTATCAAACAGTGCGATGGTTTTATTGTCGGATTTGATCATGTAGAAGCCTGTGTTGATGGGATTTGCCTCGGACCATTGGTCGCCATTAAAATTATCTGCACTGATTTGCAAGTCTATTTGTTTGTTTTGGCTCAACTTTGGGAATGGATTTCTTAGCCATAATACATCAGTGTCCTGTTCAGCACGAAAGAAGCAATAGTGATCAGCTAGTTGAGCTTGACAAATTGGTTTTGTTTAACAGTAAATTTTGGCGAGTGCATTTTTATATATATTACGGTCTAAAGTAGGAAAATTGTCTTGGACATGCATATGGTATGATCAATCTACTTAATCAATGGTTTGCACCCGTCTCCCCGCTCGGCCCCAGGATGAACATCCATAATACTACATAATTACTAATTGAGAATATCGTGAGAATAGATATCATTTGAACATTCTTCTGAAAATATCTAGATAATCGAGGCAATTTAGAATTGAAGTATTACTTAATTAAGTTAGACTTTAAGTTGAGATAAAGAGTAATTTAGAAACATAATTTTTCAATAAAGGCGTTTTGTTATCATTCCCAAAGAACTATGATAAAGGCGATTATTAAATAGTTCATATGTCTCATATGATGAACTTTCTATTTTAGTTGTATAAAAAGAATGATACATTTATTTAATTTTAAATTTCTCATTTCACTTTTAAAAAAGTAATTTGTTAATCACACAAATATCTATGGTTTATTTTAAACCATGAGTTTTCAACCATGCTGTTGGTGTAGTTTTCTACCTAAAAACCTTAGTATATTGTCGATGTAAGATGTACGTACCGTGAAAATGAAGTTATAACCACGCTTAAGAACATCACCTAAGAACTGAGTTCTTCGCCACATCATCTTTATAAAGTCTTCCGACATGTACACTTTCTCTCCGGCAAAATCCACAAAGTCCGTTTCGAGCTGGTAACAATGAAGATGGAGGAACTTGCACCGTTCATAAGAGGTTTGATCAATGGCAACAATCAACAAGTGATTCATCAATTCCCTAGTGCCTTCTCCATGCCAAAAACCATCCAAGAAGAGATCTAGCATTGGCTTATCTCCCTCTACGTATGATTTATTAACAACAGTTATTATTACTGTTTTGTCCTTAGTCGCTGCTCCAGCCAAAGCTTCTTCAAGCTTATCTTCATAGGTTTTTATGTAAAACTGGTGCATGTATACAAACCAAATAGTTAACCATGACAAAAAAAAAAAAAAAAAAAAAAAAGAAGCTAATCAAGAAACGTTGCTTACTGCATTTGAAGGTTGGCATATGGAGTATTCTTGTAAAGAAAAGAGAGTTAAATTACCGCTTTTACTACATGAAGAGCTTAAGAGGAGAATACACAACAATCCAAAGGTTAGAAGTATATACAAAACATAGTAAGTGCAGTCTTTGATGGGATTCCTAAAATGCATCGTCGGAATAGGATATATCACTGCTGTATTAGTTAGGTGATTTTTAGTTAATATTGGTTTTTTTTTTTTCCTTAGTCAGTTTAGTTAGTTGAACTGCATAAATAGTGCCGAATCCGAATGGCCAACTAATTTAGTCATTCACAAATTTTATACAGTATTCTGTTCAAATTGGCAAAGGAAGAAGGTTCTGTTCAAATTGTGTGTCTTACTTTTTCTATAGAAAATAATTTACTTGTTGTTTTTTTATTTAACCGGTTACTAATATCTAAAACCATGTGAATAATACCGCGTGATAAAACTTCTTTTACATTTTATACTAATATCCAAAAGATCATGTGAATGTACCACGTGGAATTCTTTACATTTTTTGAACTATTAATTATTAAAAACATATAGAAAGTTCTGTCAAATAAACTTGACTTTTGTCTAATGGGAAGACATCGAGACAAGATATTCTATGTGGGGGAGTAAAAGCTTTTTCTCATTATTTAAATTTATAGTGATTATTATTGTGAAATAGCACTGCCAAGTAATAGAGATAATTGCTTTCACTATGGAGGTAGGGCTCCTCTCCATTTCCTCTCGTAAGAAAAAATTTCAAACTCTCTTTATTTGGATGATGAACAAATATCATAATATTAATAGGGAAAATAAAAAATAGTAGTTTCTTCAGACTAGCAGAACCTTCACAAAGGTCGTCTTAAATTTTAGCTATATTTTAGTTTAGCTCGACTTGAGTTGATTACAGTTAATGCTAGGCTTGATTCACCTCGGCTCGACGTCAAAATTTGCTTGACTCATTTTCGACTCGATTAAAATTCGACCAAAGCTTGATTGAGCTCATTCGGCTCAGTTTATCATGTAATAATGACTTTGAATCTAAAATTGATTCATTAAGCTATATGGACTCACTTGGTGCGAACAAAGGCTTTAACCAAACGGTACTTGCCTTCCTTTATAGGAGCAAGCCAATCAACCATGCTAACTACATGTATAGAAGCAGTATATAGCAGTATGAGTGGTCAAATCAGAATAGAATACAAGTAGCGGAAAATGAAATATTTATAGTACAACCTGATGAGTTCAAACATTTCAAAGTTTTGATGATTGACATACTCGCTAAGGGACCAGGTCCCTAATGAGATTTCCTGGGCGTTGTATGACCACGACAGCTGTAAAAGTTGTAGCACTGTTTCGACACGCAGTGCCTCAGCGGAACAAAAACTGCATGTCTGCTAAAAGCCGAAGGCCTTGGTAATGTCACTATCCATGGTCAGATGCTCCTCTTTTGGTTCCCCATATATACAACATGTTGGCATTGTTTAACGCAACACTTACAAAGAAAGAATTCTCATTTGCGTGAAAGAAGCAGCCGCCACTGTTTTCTCAAAGCCTTCAAGATCAAGCTTAAATAACTCCAAGGACCAGATCCCTAGACTGAAGATGTTTTAGGTCCTAGATTGTTTAAGTCTTTATCTTTTGTTCTTAATATTGTAAACCTACACTTCTCTCAAGAAGGGTTTGGTAGGTATTTGTCACACCCCTACGAGGAGTATGACGGGCTCCGACTAAGGGTGTCAAGTGGGTCGGGCCAGCCCGAACCCGGCCCGGTAAACCCGGCCCACCACCGGCCCGGCCCAAACCCACTAAAAGGTGTAAGGGGCTGGGCTAGGTGGGCTTTATTAGGGGGCTGGGCCGGACAAGGTGGACAGCCCACCAGCCCGGCCCACCAGTAGCCCGGTTGATGGCCCACCGGGGCACCGGCCCGGCCCACTTCAAATTAAAAAAAAAAAAGAAAAAAGATAAGTACTACATTTATTACTAATAATAAATATTTTAAAAACATTATATCCAATAAATTAGGAGTCTCTTTTTATGGAGCACTTTAGTTTTCTTTAAAATTGTATTTTAAAGCTAGACAATCTTGTTTTCTCAACAAATATACCTTGGATACATTTTCAGTGTATAGTATATATTAGATTGTGATAGTACTTATCTCAACAAATATACCTTTGATAAATCATTTAGTTCAATTTCATGCCTTTTCACAAGTGTCTACGCAACACACCGGATCCCCGCCACCCCCACCCCCCCCTAATAGGCTAATACCTAACGCTCCGGACTTGTGGAGATATATGTCACCACAATGTTGACATTTAACATGTTCCTCATTTACTCGCTCAAAATGCATCCACACCGCACTTAAAGTTGATCTTCGAACTCGAGGAGAAGGTGGAGGTGAAGTAATGTACACTAGTTGAATAACAAATTTAGATAAAGAGAGAATTGTGGAAGAATTGTGTGAAAATGAAGAAGAATGAGGGGTATTTATAGTTTGAAAATATGACCAAAGTGAAGTTATTCATAAATTTAGGGGTTCAAATAAAATTAGCAATGATTAGTTTTTTAAATTTACAACAGCTAGCTTTTTGAATTTGACGACGACTAAACTTTTTTTAATTTAGCAATTTTATCATTAGATGTAAATGTTAATTTTATTATTATTAGTAAATGTAAATGTCTATTTTTGTATTAGAACTTAAAAAAAAAAAAAAAAAAAAAAACCCGGCCCACTAACTATAACCCGGCCCGGCCCGGTTAGCCCGAGGTAGCCCCAATCCCGGTGGGGGTCGGACACCCTTTTCTCTCCAAGCCCGCCCCCCGGCCCCCGCCCCCCGTGGCCCACGTTTAAACGGCCGGCCGTCCCCCGCCCACTTGACACCCTTAGCTCCGACCCATAGGCCGGGAACCACCTGACTTATCCGTTACTTTGAACATTATAAACCATAACTCAAAAAACACCAAAGACGCAGAAAAGGCTCAACATAGAAATATCCGATCATTCAACACATATTTACATATGCGGACCGACAAAGTCGCCACACATAACGTATATCATAAAGCCGGCAAGGCTAACGGTAAAGTATCACCTACCAAAACAATGCCAATATGACCATATACCATGCTTACATACCCCACTATGTCAATGAGCCTCTAAGAGTGTACATATGAACATATATTACATAAGCAGAAAAGTACAAAAAGATAGCAAGTCCGGAATAGTGGCACTTAATAACACCACTGAAGCTGGAAGTCCTACTGTGGTTGCTCCTCAATAATCCTATCAGGGCCCGCAAAGACGAAATGCAACGTCCCGCACAATGGGACACCAGTACGGATAAAAGTACTGAGTATGTAAGGCGGGAAGCAACAACAAAGTAAGATATAATGTAACATTAATAAGGATAAGCAAAACCTGAAACTCTGGAAGTAGTACGAAAGCAATGCACGATAAAAATCATTTTTATGCATAAGTGTATATATATATATAGTATCCATGCCCGACCGTTAAGGCTCGGTGTTGTATATATATAGTATCATGCCCGGCCATTAAGGCTCAGTGTTATATATATATATATATATATATATATATATATATATATATATATAGTATATAGTATCATGCGGCCATTAAGACTCGGTGTTATCATCATTAGCCCGTCCGGGGCGATATCATAACATGCTTACTGCAGTGGTGTGCGCATCTTCGGGCCATGCCCGGCCGACTATAGCGCGACACGGTGTAGTAAAATAGTGCAATACATACATATATATGTATACAAAGCATGAGGAGTCAATAAAATGACCTTGGCCTTTCGGAGTGACATAAGGTCGGTAGCCTCCGAATAAGTTATGGAATTTGTATCGAGTCCAAAGAAGTAATCGATGATGATAAGTAAAATAATATTTTAAGACTCAATCAAATAACAAGACATTAAGATTTGAAATACAAAGCATAGGAATCAAATAACAAGACATTAAGATTTGAAATACAAAGCATAGGAATGGAGTGGATTTGTTATGGAACGCTCGTGTTTATGTTCTAGTTGGATTCGTGCCAAAGAAAGAGAGAAACGAACACCTTACATACCTTATCCATCAAGCCACCACTCAAAGGATCCGTTACTTCGGTGTTTGCCCTTCACCCGAACCTATATATCGAGAAATACATCTTTAATCATACTTTCATCATATTTCCATCAACTTATAAGCACTAATTATTGAAGACTAATTTGGGTTACGAAAATTTGGGCAAAGATTTCCCCTATATTCTTTGCCTCCTCCAAATACCAAAACAACTCCCAAACAATACCAACAATATCATCAAGATTCTACAAGATAAATATGTATAATTTCATCCAAAACTTTCTTCAACTTCAATCCACAAGCCAACAATACCAACACCACAATCCATAGCTCTTACTCTCGTAAATATCCTTAAATAAATATTAATAAAGAGAAATTCATACCTTATATTTGCTAGAATAGGATGATCTTCAATACTTACTTTGATTCCAAGCCAACTTCAATGCAAAACGAAACTATAAGCGCGACTACACGTTGTTCGGACCTCGATTAATAATCCGTAACTTGAAATCTCTCAAAATCCTCACTTTTATGTTATATGTGAGCTCTCATATGTTGCTGAATTTTTTGGCGAATTATTATGACAAAAAAGAGGGGTTTAAACCCTTATATAGTGTGCCAAAGTCAGTGGCACTGTAGCAAAGACTGTAGCAGCAAGACCCTGCTCTACCCGCCTAACTTGTAACGTCCATAATTCTCTACTCTGACGCCATATCGATGAGAGGTTTGTTGCGTTGGAAACTTGACTGGATGAAATTCATTTTTGGCTTTTGAAACACCTTAAAACTTCTAATATACCTGGAGATATATCTCTCCAAAGTTGACCCAAAATTCTATCCTTAATTCTTCCAACTTTTTTCAAATTTTCGACAAACTTATTTTCTTTGATTTGCTTGGTCCCGGAATCTTCCAAAACTCCCCCTAGATGATATTTATCATTTATTATACTTGATAATGGTCATGTTCTTGTGTTTCAAGGTTGTCCTTCCCGGTTACGACTTACGAGATCGTAATTCATCATTTACTTCATTGTTACGTACTTTCCATGGCTTGTACCTTCCAAAATTTCATGGGAAATCTCCAATACTCCATTACTACAGTAAAGTACGTGGCATGCTCATGCTCTGAAAGTGCGGGGTGTAACATTATTTGCTTTTTACAAGCTTTACATTTAAATGCCTAACTAGAGTTAGCTATGGTGAGTTAGGGTTTCAACTAGAGTTAGTTGAATCAGTGAAGTATTAGCTAGATTTAGTTAAGGACTTAGCTTGCAATAGAGTTATTGTAAGGGGAGGGATTAAGAATTGAATTTATAGGTTGCAAAGGGTTTGTAATCTGAAATATTTCTCGTTTAGTGAAGTTCAAATCCTACTCCGATGAGTCGTGGTTTTCTGTCCCTTGAGCAAGAAATGTTCTATCTAAATATCATGCTTATTTACTTACTACTTTTGTCGAAGGGAACAGATAAGGTGCCTGGTCCTTTATCTGTTTTGGTGGACTCTTAGTTTATATTAATTGGTATCTGAGCAGGTTCTTTCTAAAAGGGTTACACCTAGAAAGGATCTCTTATTATGGCTCTCTCATTATGGCTGCACCGCCAAACTTTGAGGAAGGACAGTCAAGCACAAGGCCCCCAAGGTTCAAGGGACAGTATTATGGATGGTGGAAAGCGAGAATGCATGAATATTTGATGGCTGAGGATTCTGAGCTATTGGACATCATTGTTGATGGTCCTTTTATTCCAACAAAGACTGATGAGGCAACTGGAAAGTCAGTTCCAAAACCCAGAAAGGAATACTCAGAGATTGATAGAAAAGCCATTGAAAAAGGGTTCAAGGCTAAGAAGATCTTGATGTGTGGCATTGGACCAGATGAATACAATCGTGTTTTGTCTTGTGTGACTGTAAATGAGATATGGGAAGCCCTGTTGATGGCTCATGAAGGAACCTCCCAAGTCAAAAGGTCCAAAACACACATGCTCACTACTGAGTATGAAATTTTTAAGACGAAAGATGATGAGTCAATTCAGGATATGCACACTCGTTTCACATCTATCATCAACGAGCTTCATTCTGTTAGAGAAATCATTCCAGTCAACAAGCAAATTTGAAAAATACTTGTTGTTCTACCAAGTTCTTGAGAGTAAAGTTGAGGCCATAACTGAAGCTCATGATCTGGAGAATATGACTATGAATGACTTCATTGGAAACCTCAAAAATCGTGAGTTGAAGGAGCAGAAGGACCTTGAACGGCAAGAGCAAAGAAATGAGAGGAACCTGGTCCTTAAAGCTGCTAGAAGCGATTCAAGTGATGACGAATCTGATATGGCCTATCTTACAAAAAGGTTCCATAAGATGATTCGTAAAAATGGTGGGTTCTCTAAATCGGAAGTTCCAGCAAAAACTTAAAACAAGATGACTTATGTCACAAATATGGAAAGCCTAGAAATTACATCAGGGAATGTCCTCTTCACAGACAAGATCAGTACAAAAACACAGATAAGGGTGTGAAGAGGAACCAGGTCCCTGAGAGGAAGTTTAACAAAAGAGATGCTACTGATAACGTGGTGAAGCAGGCTTTAGCAGCTTGGGAGACTCCTCCAGTGAGTCTGAAAATGAAGAGATAGAGGAGACTTTCATGATGGCGATTGAAGATGAACCTGCGAAGTATGAGTCAATTTTTGCACTCATGGCTAAATCTGAAGGTGAAGAGGAGAACGAGAATGAGGAGGTAATTTTCTTTGATGTTAAGAATAATCTGAAAAGTTATTCGCAAAAGAAATTAATATCTCTTGCAAATGTGTTGATTGATACCCATCATAGTCTTATTAATGAGAAAGTTGTCTTAAAAGAAGAAATTGATGAGCTAAAAGAAGTAAGAGATGACTTAGTGGTCACTGTTGTTGATTTGAAAGAATAAGTTGAAGAACTAACTAGGGATAATGCCCAGTATGTTAGTCAGATAAACAAATGGATAACACTCCTGCTATAGGAAAACATGTGGCAAATGAGATTTATGTTGGACATGAAAATGAAATCAAAAAGGCTAAAACAAATCTAGTCGCTGCACTAGAAATGAATGAGCAACTTCAATATGACTTAAGTCGTGTGAAAACTGAACTCGACGAGTCACTTCATGGGACCACTTTCTTTAATGAGTTTTCTGCTATGTACCTAAGAAATGCTAGTAAACAGGGTCTTGGTTATAAAAAGGCCAAAACCCCGTATAATCCGCATAGCTAGTATGTTTCTGTGCCTAATTACTGGCTTTGTACTCATTGTGGTAACACTGGTCATTACAAGGACTCTTGTAAAGCTAGATTTCAGTCTGTACAGAAAAACAGAGTCTATGCTCAGAATAAACCAAAGGCCCCGGAAGAAGAAACATGTGCTGCCTGCATGGGCAAATAGATCTCTTGTTCATCCATTCTATGACTACAAGGGACCCAAGTTGGTTTGGGTTCCTAAGTCTGACAAATGATTTTGCTTGCAGGCTGGAGTGGGAGTAAGCAGTAAAAATGGTTCGTGGATAGTGGCTTCTCAAAGCAAATAACTGGAAGAATTGAAAATTTTCTCTCAGTCAAAGCCTTAAAAGGTGGGAGTGTGTCCTTTGGAAATGGAAGGAGAGGATATATCCTCAGTATTGGAAAAATTAGAAAGACACTCTGCTATGCTATTGAAAGTTTTTACTATGTAAAGGGATTAAGCTACAGTTTGCTAAGTGTGTCCCGAATCTGTGACAAAAGGAACAAAGTAGAGTTCTTGTCTCACTTTTGTACTATCACATATCTCAAAATTGGAAAAGTGGTTCTAACTGCAAAAAGATACAAGAACATTTATGTAGTGGATTTTGGTATATCAGATGAGAGTGACTTGACATGTCTCACTGCTGTAGATGATGATGCTGAGCTATGGCATAGAAGACTAAGACATGCAAGTTTCACTCTGCTGAACAAAGTTGCGTCGAAGAACCTGGTCCGTGGGCTACCTAATGTCAAGTTCAAAGATCACAAGGTATGTGATGCATGTATCAAAAGGAAGCAGGTCAGGACTTCCTTCAAACCAAAGAAGGAAATAAGTACCTCTAGGCCACTAGAGCTTCTTCATATGGATCTTTGTGGACCTATGAGGATACAAAGCAGAGGTGGTAAGAAGTATATTTTTGTGATTGTTGATGACTTTTCAAGATTCACTTGGACTCGGTTCTTAAGAACCAAGGATGAAACATTCCCTGTGTTTGTAGCCTTTATAAAACAGGTTCAAATGAAGTTGGGGCACTAAGTTGCAAGCATTAGATCTGATCATGGCACCGAATTTGACAATGTCAATTTCAATGAATTTTGTGCTGAAAATGGGATCAGCCATAATTTCTCAGCTCCTAGAACACCTCAGCAAAATGGTATTATGGAAAGGAAAAATGGGACACTTGAAGATATGACTAGAAAAATGTTGATTGCAAGTGGTGTGGCCAAAAGCTTCTGGGCTGAGCCTATTAACACTTCTTGTCTTGTGATCAACATGTTTATGATCAGGTTCCTGCTTAAAAAGGCTCTCTATGAACTTCTGAATGGAAAGAAGCCCAAGTTATCCAATCTTAAAGCTTTTGGATGCAAATGCTTTATTCTCAACAATGATAAAGAATTCTTGGGAAAGTTTGATGCCAAAAGTGATGAAGGATTCTTTCTTGGGTACTCTTCTCATAGCAAGGCCTACAAAGTCTTCAACAAAAGAACTCAAATGGTGGAAAAAAGTGTGCATGTGATCTTTGATGAGTCAAATGAGCTAAGAAGCAAAGGTACACAAAGTGGTGAAGCAGATGATGGTAATCTCATAATTCATGATGAGGCCTTGGAATTCACAAATGGAAAAGCTGAAATGATGAATCAAGTTGAGGCTAGTAATGAAGAAGGAGTTGCAGAATGTGTAAAGGAGTTGCAGAATGTGTAGGAAAGGCTGAAGTACCTGGTCCCTTCATTACTCCACTTGAAGTTGAAGACAAGGTAGTTAATGTTGTGTTAGGCACTCCTGGTGCTAAGATAAGAAGGGAGGATCTTGGGTCAGTTGATGCAAATGATGGATCAAATGTGGCAGAACCTGGTCCCTCAAATACTCAAATTCAAGTATCCAACTGGCAACACAAAAAACCTCATCCTCTTGTCAATATAATTTCTCCTTTAGACACAGGTATCCAAACTAGGTCTAAGGTGAAAAATATGTTTGCCTACTCTGCTTTCATATCTCAAATTAAGCCAAAAAGATATCAAGGAAGCATTGAAAGATGCTAATTGGATTACTGCGATGCAAGAAGAAGGCAAGACTGATAGTTTAAGGATATAATCAAGAGGAAGGCATTAGCTATGATGAGACGTTTGCACCAGTGGCTAGGACGAAAGCAATCAGGATTTTAATCGCTTTTGCATCTCATATGGAATTCAAATTGTTCCAAATGGATGTCAAAAGTGCCCTCTTGAATGGATACTTGAAAGAAAAAATATTTTTCAAGCAGCCTCTTGGTTTTGAAAGTCATGATCATCCAGAGCATGTCTACAAGCTTGATAAAGCTTTATAGATTAAAGTAGGCCCCTCGAGCTTGGTACGAGAAATTGTCAAAATTTCTTCTAGATAATGGGTTTACTAGAGGTAGAATTGACAACACTTTATTTTTAAAGAAAAGAGGGAAGAATTAACTGATTGTTCAAGTCTATGTTGATGACAACATTTTTGGAGCAACTCTTGATTCCCTCTGTGAAGAGTTTGTTAAGCTCATGGGAAGTGAATTCGAAATGAGCATGATCGGAGAGTTAATTTTCTTTTTGGGATTGCAAGTCAAGCAATCTCAAAAGGGCAGCATGATCAGTCAATAAAAATGCATCAAGGAGTTGCTTAAAAGGTTTGAGATGGAGAATGCAAAACCCATTGAGACTCCTATAGGAACGGCTTCCAAGCTGGACATAGACGAACCTGGTACCCAAATGAATGAAACTATGTATAGAGGTATCATTGGGTTTTTGCTATACCTAACTAATAGCAGGCCTGATATTATGTTCAGTGTTGGGCTATGTGCGAGATTAAGGAGTCTCACTTGAAAGCGGCAAAACAAATTTTGAGGTACCTCAAAGGTTCACAGGACCTGGTCTTCTTCTATCCTTTTGGAGACAACTTTGACTTGGTTAGATATGATGATATTGATTATGCTGGTTATATGGTAGATAGAAAGACTACCTCTGGAATGGCACATTTTTTGGGCTCATTCTTGATCTCATGGGGTACAAGAAAGCAAAACTCAGTAGCTCTCTTTACTATTAAAGCTGAATATATAGCTGCTGCCTCTTGCTGTGCTCAATTGTTGTGGATCAAACAACAACTAGAGGATTTTAGTGTCTTTACTGATTGTGTGCCTCTAATGTGTGACAACATAAGTGCACTTAATATGGCAAAAAATCTAGTGCATCACAAAAGAACCAAACGTATTGATGTGAGACACTATTTCCTAAGGGTTAATGTGGAGAAACAGTTGATTTGCATGAAGTTCTACAACACAAATGATCAAATTGCTGATATCTTTACAAAGGCCCTGGGCAGAGAACACTCTGAAAGAAATCGCTTGGAGTTAGGCTTGATCAAGCTCAACTGAGTGTCCCTCGATGACTGGCTATGTTAAAACATCTAACTCAACTTTATACTGTTACAGGTATGCTCACATGGTTCTCTTAGAACAACATAAGCACTAAAGACATTGCAGTATTCAGAGTTATTGCCTAACTATTATCAAACTGTCAAGGGACCTGGTCCCGCTGATTCAGGTTAGTAGTCTGTTATTTACTTGCATACTTTTTAAATTTGTCAAGTGCCACATTATTAAGTGTATCCGCTCCCTCTTTCTGAATTCTTATGCCCAAATGGTATAACTTTTCTGAACCGACCCATCGTTTGGTATCGGTTCCAGAAGGAGAAGATGCCATGATTCCATCCACAAAAGTAAAAATTCCTCTGAAATTAAGAAAATGACTTCTTCGTGATAGTCAACGCCAGAAAATCTCACCAATAACTCTGTCCAGATCCGGTGATGAGCAAGTGTTATAAGATGTATGTTACCTGTATAAGATGTATAAGATATATCTCAACATATAAGATGTAATCACGAAACAAGTAATATAGGCATATAATTATAGTATCTAAGAAGAACAATAGAATGTGGCATATAATTATAGCATCTGAGAAGAACAATAGAATTTTGTGGTGGTTGGAGGTGATGGATTGTTGTCGGAGTTTGAATATTTCGGAGCTGGAGTTGAGGAGTTTAGTGCTGGAGCTTGATTGAATTTTGGGTTGTCCATTTTAGGGATTAGAGAGAGGAGTTGGGTTTGTGGGATATTGAGTGAGAGAGAGAGCGCATGTGAACTAATTTTTGCTTTTATATGAAAGATTTGTATAAGATATATAAGATGTATGTCATAGGCGTGGCTACGAATGGTAATAATTAACCATAAATACCTCTTAGAGTTAGCTATGTCATGCGAAATTGCCTTTTAATTTTATATTAAACTGCTTATGAATGTTTTGGTTCGCCTGGCTAGTGATAGTTGAGTGCCTTCACGGCTCAAGGGGAGATGGGTCATGACACTTTTCGACCTGTCCCTATATAGTTAAAAAACTAAAACCAAACAAAAAAATTTCCCCAAAAAAGAAGAAGGATGAAATCATCACAGCAGGTGATTTAATGCTGTAGTTTATTGCTACAACTTTTTCTTACATAATCATGAAGTGTTGGTGAAAATACAACTATAATTGAAAAATAATTTGAAGAAAACAAAGTATCTTCAGGCTGAGGTGCGGATATCTCGCTCTCTTTAAGGAGATTCAAGCTCACTGCAGGAAATCTTTACCGGTCCAATAGTAATCTTCTTGACTTGTCCCCTCCATGATACAACAGCCTGACTATGTCGTACAACTCAACAAAACTCTGGATAAGATGTTGAGTCCAAAGCTCCACCAAAAAGAACACCTTCCTTCAACTAAATAAACTCTCTTGTATTTTCCTTACTTTTTCAAGAACTCTCCAATGTATATTTTCTATACTCCACAAAGTTAAGGGTGACTTCTATTTATAGGAGAAGAAAGTCATCCTTGTAATAATTGTATGAAAAGTATGGTTTAGTAAGGCATTAAATTGGTAATAATATGGGTGAGTAAAAGGTTAGTGATTACAAATGTTGCAAAATAAATCATTATTTTGCTCTAATGACCATTAACGTTTGAAAGAATGACTAAGGAATAATTGTCGGCCACAAGCTGATGTGGTTTTAAGGCCACAATGTGCCTCTAGTCGTGGGAAATGAAATGCACAATAATTAGACTCCTTAATGGTAGCACTTTAATATATTAATATGTAATATTAAAATTCTCAAAAACACTTACAAACCCCCACTCATTTTAGTATTAATATAACAGAGTTTTCCAGCTTAAGGGAGACTATTATGCATAATGAAGGTGTGCTCTGCATTGAACTTCTAATTAGTAAAACAATAATCTTTACTCAAGAGCCGTAGTGGTCTCAGACTTGAACTATGACTGCTCAAGGGAAATAAAGAACTACTGCTTACATATAATAATCAAGGTGTTAACATGAGCTTTTACAGCCAGCATATTACGGCCTTGTGCTATCCCGGTTTCATGAGTGCTTTAGAGAATGAGCCCAATTCTTATAAGAAGCGGCCTACTTCCACAGTCATATAGGTGAAATCTGTCAAAGGTGCTTCTGTAACTTTAACACCCCACTCATACGAGCTACAAAATTTCATTAAGAGCTTAAAACTCAACCTCCACAAATCGTTACAAAATAATGCACTCACACCATAAGGAGGGAATAAATAAAATAATGCATTTTTCTCAAAAAGTCATCATATGATTCGTTTTTCCCATTGAACCTGGTTATAGGATCTCTAGTCCGCTGGTTGGGTTTCCTCATATATGACTCATGAATCTATGGGCCTCAATGGCATCCCCATCGATGTGCTCCAGACCCTTTGTCTTGCCAAGGCCTTAGTTAGTGGATCTGCAAGATTACCACAAAATTTTACATAATCAACGTTAATGGTACCATTTGTCAAATATGATCTCACAGTACTGTGTTTTTGTTACACCTCATAGTTTTATAAGTTGAGATTCGTTGTATGTTAGTTTCCCTAGTCTCGGACACTAGGGCTATCTCTGAGGTTATACGAGGTTGGACATGCCTATCTTATGTTTATAAGGCTTCAATTTGATGTTTGGTAAGTTATGGAAGGATTAGAGAACAAGTGAATCAAAGAGAATATGTTTTGATAAAGATTCGCTCTGGAATTGTTTTATGCGGACCATATTGTTGGGATACGGACCGTGTCTTGAGATCTAACCGTATTTAAGGATTTAAAAATTTATTAGAGAAGCAAATTTTGAAGTTGGGAAACACAAACCACTATACAGTCCGTAAAAAATTATACGGCCAGTATATACGGTCATATTTCTATATGGTAGATTTTGTTGTTTTTTTATATTTTGACCTCTCCTCATTTTTAAGTCATTTTACTCAACCTTAAGTTCACATAAACTCTAGAAACCCTCTCCCATCATATTTAATCACTCCACAAGTAAAGATCAAAGTGAGAATCAAGTGCTAAAGGTTTTAAAGTATATTTGAAGCTTGTTTCTCCTTCTTATGGAAGCTTTAGAGGCTACTTCAAGGTGAAGTAATATAGGAATTGAAGTGTTCTTGAGCTCTTAAAGTAAGATTTTATCTTATTTCCATGTTTATGTGAAAGTTATGCTAGGGTTTGAGAGAAGGAAATTGGAGGAAAGGTTCAAACATGAACTTGATGTTATGTTGAATTGTAATCTAACTTGAGCCATGATTTTTAGTGTGTTTTGAGCAAAAATCTTGTTGTGGGAATAATCGTTGATGTTGAGAATGTGTTGAGGTTGTTATTCTTGGTGTATTTGGAAGAAGAAAGTGTATAAATGTTGTATGCAAGCATGTATCGGGTTGCTCTATCTTTAAATGTTTTGGATATGAGTTTAAGGAAGATCAAATGAAGTTGTTGTGTTGATTGTTTGGTTATGGGCTTTGTGGTGATGATTAAGAAATAGGGAAAACACTGCCCGTTTCACTATAGAATCGAGTTATCATTGATATACGTGATATACTAGCGCCATCTAAGTTGTATATGTATTCATTTGTAATAGGATTGGCGCTCTAGTTGTGATAAGCTCGTTGTTGGATTGCTTGGACAACTTGAGGTATATTAAGGCTAACTTTTCTTCTTTTGGCATGATTCTTATGAACAAAACGTAACCGAAATGCTACACCATAATGATTCTATTCTTAATACCTAGGGATGTCCCATGATGATTCATGATCTAGTAATGTTGATTTCAATAAGTACTTTTTCAAATTCAGTATGATTCATAGAGTCATTTGTTAATGAAAATGCTATCACATAACGAGGTATAACGACCTTACGTCACTCTGACAGATTCAGGATGTACTCTTATCATAGGACCCCTCAGGCGTTATATATGCATATATTATGTGTATATATATGAATGGAGTATGGGGAAGGTGACGGTGTTATACACACTACCACCTGATCAGTTGGTCACATGATGATGATAATGAAGATGCCTACAGAGGTCGATATGATACGATGGGATGCCCGCGAGCCTCGACTCTGGCGTATATATATATATATATATATATATATATATATATATATATATGACCCTTATGCATGCATGCACGGTATTCATGTATATCATTGGCCCACAACAGCAGTTCGGACCTACAGGTTGCATTTATTTTATCTTATGTACTTTATGTCTTTTCATTTTACTTTCATGCCTTACATACTCCATACTAACGTCCCTTTTTTTTGGGGGGGGGGGGGAATGCATTGCATACTTGCAGGTTCAGGTAGACAGGTTGACGATCCGCACCTGTAGGTTGTTGTTCAACTGATAGTGGAGCATTCTTCTTGTTCCATAATTGTTGTTGAGTTTTTGGTACGTTATACTTTTGTGTACATATGGGTATGGAGGGGTACTGTCCCGACCTTATTATGTTATATACTCCAATAGAGGCTTGTAGACAGTTATGGGTTAGTTAGACGTTGTTGGTCCCTCCGGTCTATATTTTTTTATGTATAGTATCTTCATGATGGCCTTATCGGCTTGAACAGTTTTTGTCCAGCATAGTCTTATGTATGTCTTTTCGGGCTCATCCTTCTTCAGTATATTACTCATATGATTTAATAGATTTCCATTTGATGCCCCACGAGGTCCACTCTTATTTATGCTTCTAATATGAAAGCATGATTAGTGGTGCTCAGTAGGTAGGGCCCGGGTGCCCATCATAGCCCTCCGATTTGGGTCGCGACAAACTTAGTATTAGAGTAGTTGCGTCCTAAGGTTGTCTATAAGTCATTTCTAGCAGAGTCTTGTTTATAGTATATAGTGCACCACACTTATAAATAAGAGGTTGCAGGCATTTAGAAGATTGTCCTTTTTTCTTATCTTAGATCGTACGACAGAGTTGTACTATCAAGATTTCTTTTTTAATAACAAACCGTGATTTCAGCAATGCCTGTGATGAGCAGAGCTTCGGCTAGCTAGAGAGGCAAAGCTGCGATGGATGAGGGTACCATTCGGGTGCCACAGTAGCTGCGGGCTAGAGTGAGTCCCCATTTCAGTCTTCTTAGAGCCCCACTATTCCAAAGGGATCCAAGGGGGGCCATGGCTACAGTACCTCCAGTTCCTCCACATAATGCATCAGGTCAGGAGATATGAGAGGTAATTTGGTTATTAACTCAGTTAGTGGCCGCTCAGGCCCAACGTCAGTGTACAGGTACTGGTTATGGTGAAAGGGTTGTTAGTGCCAGAGTTCAAGACTTTATCAATTTGGACCCTATAGAATTCTTTAGATCGAAACCAGATAAGGACTCGCAGAATTTTATAGATCGGATGCTGAGGACATTATAGGTAATGCATGCTTCTGACACTGAGTCAGGAGAGTTGGCTTGTTACAGGTTGCGAGATGTTGTTGCCCAGTGGTATGTGACCTGGGTGTCGTCTAGAGGGGGCTAATGCCCCCCCCCCTCCCCTAGTAGTATGGCAGGAGTTTACTGAGGCTTGCTTTTGGCACTATTTGCCAGCAGAGACCCGACAGGCTGAGTTTGAACGATTTATGAATTTACGCTAAGGGAACATGAATGTTCGGGAGTACAGTCTCCTTTTTAATTTCCTAGGCAGGTATGCTCCCACGGTTGTAGCTGAGATGAAAGGTAAGGTACCCCGATTTGTGAATGGACTTGGGCCGCATTTGATTAATGATTGCATGATGACTCACTCCAGAGGGTTATGTATATCTCTCATATTCAGGCATATGCTCAGGGTTTAGAGGAAAGGAAGCAGCAGTAGCGAGCTGATCGAGAACGTGATAGGAATCAGAGCAAAAGAGCTAGATCTTCTGGGTTTTTCGGTGAGTATCGGGGTGGTCATAGATAGCATTTCTCTTGGCGTTCAGCCTATTTAACGGCTAGTGCACCTTCACAATTCCCAAGATCGAGGTTTGATAGACCTACTTATTTTAAGCCAGGCCAGAGTTCTAGGGCTTCCAGTTCCTAGTTCAAAGGTAGTTCTAGCCAGATGAGTCCATCTCTACCATGATGTGCTCAGTGTGATAAGTTGTACGGGTGGACAGTTCCGTTTGGGTTAGATGTGTGTTAACTTGTGGTCAGCCAGGACACATTATGCAAGATTGTATGTCGATAGGTGGTGGAGGTGTAGTTCAGCCGATAGGATCTGCAGCTGGTTCTTCATCATCGGTACGCCCACCGGGGCAGGGTTCACAAACACCAGCCGGTCGTGGTAGAGGCAGAGGTGGAGCGTCCAGTTCGAGCCATCCTTAGAACTACATATATGCATTGGCTAGTAGATAGTATCTTGAGTTATCACCTGATATTGTCACAGGTATACTATCTGTCTCCTCCCATGATACATATGCATTGATTAATCCAGGTTCTATGTTGTCATATGCTACTCCTTTTATTGCTGGTAAGCTTAGGGTGGAACCCGAGTCCATTATACCTTTTGAGGTGTCTACACCTGTTGGTGATCCCGTGATAGCTAGACGAGTATACAGAGGTTGTGTAGTTATAGTTTGTAATTGTCATACTGTAGCTGATTTGATTGAGTTAGATATAGTGGACTTCGACGTTATTATGGGTATGGACTAGTTGACCTCTTGTTATGCTAATGTTGATTAGAACAAATATGGTCCGATTTCAGTTTCCAGGAGAGCCAGTGCTGGAACGGAAAGGTAATACAACTTCACCGAGAGGTAGGTTTATTTCTTATCTCAAGGCAAAGAAGGTGATCGCAAAAGGTTGTCTTTATCATATAGTTCGAGTTCAGAATGCAGAAGCAGAGTCACCTAATCTTCAGTCTGTTCCAGTGGTTAATGAGTTTCTAGATGAGCTTTCGGGCCTTCCGCTAAAGCGGGAGATTGACTTTGCTAACGTGTTTTACCAGACACTCAGCCGATATCTATTCCTTCTTACAGGATGGCACCTACTGAGTTGAGGGAGCTAAAGGAGCAGTTGAAGGACTTGTTTGAGAAGGGATTTATCAAGCTTAGTACATCGACGTGGGGAGAGCCTGTGTTGTTTGTAAGAAAGAAAGATGGCTCGTTATGGATGTGTATTGACTACAGGCAGCTAAATAAACTGACGATAAAGAGCAAGTAACCACTCCCGAGGATATATGATTTATTTGACCAGTTGTAGGGTGCCAGATATTTCTCGAAGATAGATCTGAGGTTAGGTTACCATTAGGTTAGGGTAAAAAAGAAAGACATTGTGAAGACAGCTTTCAGAACCAGATATGGTTGTTACGATCCGCTTGTACCCTTGCATATAAAAGCCCACCAATAACTTGGCTCTTTGTTTGAACACAGTCGCCACCTAATTTTTACGTAATTAGGAAGCCATTTTGAAAAAAAAGGTATTTTACGAAAAAACTTTTATTTAGTACCAAAGAAAGGGTAAGCCTTCCGAAAAACTATTATGTCTCGTACCTTGTAAGTATATGCTCGTAAAAAGATAGTGTATTTGAGATCACGAGAGATACGACCCATGAAGAATGCGTATCACGGGATTAAAATTCGTGTTAGAGATGTGATTCCAGGTAATCAAAGGTTTAAGTTCATGTTTAACAAGTATCGAAAAGATTGAAGGCTGAACGAATCGACAGGAACTAAGCCTGAAAAAGGGTGCAACTTGACGGCCATGCTAACGAATCGCCAACATGAAGGATGGCCGTCAACCCCCACCATCAATCACCATTCAGAGGACGGTCTCTGATGGAAACTCGACGGTTGTACTTGGACGAACAGTCAACATATTGACGGTCCATCAATGTGCACGTCAAGTTGAGGCGGTGGCAACCGACTTTCACAAATATAAATAGCCCCTCCCTTGTTATTTTCACCATTTTTCCAAGGTCCAGAAGCTTCACAATAGATACTTATATTTTCCTAAATTCATACATCAATCTTTATGATAATTGTTGAAATCTAGCGTTAATTAAGCTCGGAAAGTTCGAATAACCTCGTAGGCTTCGATTCCATCTTGGTATCATTGTGGTAAGGTGGAAACCTCGGATCCAAATTGGTACTAAGAGTAAACTAGGCCAACCGAGGTAAATAGTCCTTCTCTATTACTAACAAATTAAGTTGATTCAAGGTTACATTTGCCGAATTATGACATACATAGTTGAATTGAGTAAAAGACAGAACAACCCTAAATTGAATGTTATTGATTGCATAATATAGATATGGATTGAGATTGGTATTACATGTTTTGAGTTGATTGTTGTTGTAACCTTAAGGACATAGTAGAAATAGGGAAATTCTACTCAAATTCCCATAACCCGAATCACCCTTCAATATGAAACTCATATACGTTGATGTACAAACATAATAGGTTATAACTAAGGACATATCTTTCAATATAGCTTTGGGGAAGGACAGAGCATCGGGATAAGGATTCGTTCAAGGTGACCGCTCGACAAGTAAGGTATGTAAGGTTTTCGTTCTCCTTATTTTTTGGCACGAATCCAACTATACCTATTAGCAAAAGTTCCATAAAGAGATTACTCCATTCTAATGCTTCCCAGTCCTTATGTTTCATGCTTCAATATGTTATTTGATGCTTAGTTAATGGTGACCCAAGTTCTATGTAAGTTCTTTTTAACGAGGATAATCACATAACGTATTCGGAGGTCACCGACCTTATGTCACTCTGAAAGGCCCGATGTTAGTTCATTGGCTCCTTTATTCAATATGTATATATATGTATTCACCATCTTACTACACCGCGCCATGGTATAGTCGGCCGGGTAGGCACGTAGATGTGCACATCACTGCAGTGGGCATGTTATGATGTTTCCCCGGACGCAGGATGATAATATAATAATGATACAATGACGACATGATGAAGATGATACTATATGTATATTTGCATATGTTTTTAAACTCATGAATTGCATATTGTAGAATTCAAGACAAGTTATTCCAAATACAAGAGTGGGCGACGCATTGAATGAACCAGCGTGCGGACCGTGTGAATCAAATATTGTATTGATGATTCACGTCCTCAGATGGTTAAAGTTACTTCTATCCTTCTATATTTATGTCTTACTTACGTTATTGTTTCCTGCCTTACATACTCAGTACTTTTATCCATACTGACGTCCTATTCTACGGGACGCTGCATTTCGTGCTGCCAGTCCCGACAGACAGACCGGTGGACCTCTTTAGTAGGACTATCAGCTTCAGCGGGTCGCCAGATAGTGCCAGTGTACCGAGCTTTCTCTTTTGGTATATGTTATGATCACATGCTATGTATGAGTATCTTTTAGCTACGACGGGGCCCTGTCCCATCCAGTATGTTATGTATATATACTCTTAGAGGCTCATAGACAATATGATGTTTGTAGATGTCATGTACGGTGTTTATAGATGTCATGTCCGGCCTCGTCAGCCTTCATTTGATTATGATGCTCTTGTGACAGCCTCGTCGGCTAGCGAATATATATATAAATGTATGGTCATGCATATGTCTTCTGTTGTATTAGGCCTTTTTTGCATGCAGGTGTCTTTCTTTGTTACAGTGAGATCATATTACAAGCTAGGATAGTTGTACTGAGATTATGTCAGCATACGCCAAGTGGTACTCGGTCCCGCCCGGGTTCCCGTCATGCCTCTTATCGGGGTGTGACAAACTTGGTATCAGAGCAGGTCTGTCCTAGGGATGTCTATGAGCTGTGTCTAGTAAAGTCTTATTTATGATTATGTAGCATGACATACTTATAAACAGGAGGCTACGGGACATTTAGGGTTGTTTCCTTTCTTCATGATCTAGATCATGCGATAGCGCCGAAACGTAGGAAAGTTCGATCCTTATTCTATTTTTCCTTTTGAATTGCAGCGATGTGGATGAAGAGAAAAACCCCGATTAGTAGGAGTGTAGGTACATCTATGAGGGTAGATATTAGACCAGCTCCACCCACCAGTACGAGTCAGAGGGTAATGGAAGAGATAAAGAGAAGTATAGCCATACGATTGAGTCAGACCCATTGAAGATCATGACTTCTATTGAGGAGGATCCTTCTGAGGATCCATCCGAGGCACCCGTCCGAGCAACTCCGATTATGAACTCACCACAAATCTTAGTTTCACATTCGGGGCCCATTGAGCAGAGTGTGAAAGGAGCAGTACAAAGGTTGACACGGCGCCCCCTCAGGTCCAATATTATGCTAGGGCCTCTACGAACGTCAGCATCATAGAGGTACTGGATAGTCCTCAGTCTTAGGAGTCTGTTAACTAGGGATCTCTGATGTATGTTATGAGTTATGCACAAGGGGAAGAGAATAATTAGGCTAAGAGAAGGAGAGTAGCTGGTAAAGATATGAGGGTTCCGCTTCGAAGTATATCTAATCAGAGCTCTCATGTATAGGGTTGGGCAAGCTGTTTACAAGTATACTACATCCGGCCATTGAAACTGCTTGTGTCTATATGTATGTATTTTGGGACCTAGAATGCTATTGATTACTTGACAAATAGAAACAATAAAAGTTTGAGGATGAAGGGGGATCAAAGCAGAAGTGACAAGACCGCGACGGTGAATAAGATACGGGATTTCACTAACAAAGGCAATATAATGTACGGTTTCCCCCTCCTTTTTGGTGACATCGGACTAAGGAACACCAGACTTCCCTTATGCCGAGTACCCAGTCGGAAGGAAGCCAGAAGTAGGTCTAAGTTACTTATGGTAGCATACATGGTACAAATATGTAAGTAAGAGCTCATCGAAGTGGGTAACGTTGATGAAAATATAGCACAAGATTCGAAGTACGTATTGGAAATTACGATTGTTTAAATGCAAGTCAAGTGTAGAGTTAGGACACCATTAGAAAGTAAGGACGAATAGAGATAAGAAGAATTAGTAATACTAAGAATATCTCAGGCAAGTTTCAAGAATGATTATGACATAAAATGATAACGGATAAATTGGATTGCAATCAAGTCAAATAAGTATAAAGGAACAAGGGGCCCTGGAGGAAAAAAGAATTGAGGTGCGATAATGACAAAGAATCATAGATAGAAATGAGTTGGGTTGATAAGTAGACCATGCAAGCATAGGAGTCTCGTCTGCATTACCTGGGATAACTATGTAAGCTAAAATTTGGCTAAGAACGAGTTGCACGATAGATAGAGAAGTGAGCCGTTAAATGTAATAAGCATCGTGAGGGAATGATCGTCTCCGGGAGAAGGGAAAAGGACGCTAGTGCCAGAAAGTAAGTTGAGTTAAAGCTAACATCAAAATATGGATAGAAGGGATTCATAATGATTAGACTGATTAGACAACGACTTAAGGATCAAAAGACAAATGATTAGACATGGGGAAGTATTTTGATAAGCGACGAAAGGAAAGTCCTTGTAAATCAATCATGACGGACAATATTATGAGCTCGCATCGTGATGCAAAATGATATTAAGCATAGCTAAATAAACTATGTATGCACATATAGGTCTCGCTAAACACCTGTGGGATGTCGAAGCCGCCCTAGTATGAAATATGTACCCTAATGAGTAATTGGCTTTCCTGCAAGAGAGGGATTGAAAGTAACACAACGGCTCGAGAAAAGAAAGAAGGGAGATAAAAGGCGGCGGTGTTTTGAACCTTACAAGAAAGGAAAATGAGAAATTAATGTCTAGCGAACTGAATTCCCTCCCCCTCGATAGACCACAAGAAAATTAGGACAATGTGAAAAAGGTCAGGAAACCATAAAACGGAGAGGAAGAGGATGCATAGATGTGGAAAATAGGACCGCAACAAAGGAGAATAGAAGAGAAACAAGAGTTGGGCATTTGCGTACTCGAGGGGATAAGGCTATAAAGATTAGGATAGTTTGGCACCAATAAGCAAGATAAAGGAACCCCAAAGTTAGTAGTAGGATAATAAAGACGTAGCTATGAACAAGGAGTTTTGCACGTGTTGAAGGAAGGTAAAAGACATCATAAGTGGAGATGAGAGTGCCCCAGTGTCTAGGTTAGTCGTCTTTTCATAAGGATATGCTCAGCCCTAGTGCTAGCCGATAAGAGGAAAGGTGACTCCATGACAGCTGACTTCAAGACTAATAACAGAAGAGATACCATATGGTCAAATCACAACAAGAGGAGGTTAAGTGAGTTGTTCCGAAAACCACAAGATGATACATTAGAAAGTAAAATTTTAATTGATAATCGGAAGATCGAAGCCGTTAAAAATTGGCCAAGACCAACAACAGCCTCAGAAGTTTGAAGTTTCTTGGGCCTTGTGGGATATTATCAGAGATTTGTAGAAGGATTCTCTTCTATAGCAGCCCCCCCTGACAAGGTTAACTCAGAAGGCAGCCAAGTTCCAATGGTCAGAATTGTTACACCTTGGAAATTTCGCGTCGTTTGCATTATAAGTAAAATAACGCAAGACTAAAGTGGAAGTGAAGACCTTATAAGTTTAATAAGGTTATCTAATAATCCCAAGTATGTACCTTAAGGTTTTTGAGTCACATGAATCGGCGGAAGTAAGTTAGTTGAAGAAATTGGAATTTGAGTGATGTTTTGGGGAGATTTCGTGTTATTTGAGTTATACGTTTCTTTGTATTACCTTGAGGGGGAGATATAGGTCCCCTTATACAGTTAGTGAAGTTTTATACAAGTTCCAACAAAGTTCCATAAGGATTGGAGGTCCAACGAATTGAAAAGAACGCGTTTTCGCTAAAAACGGAGTTTGTGGACCAGTTTGGATGTCGCAAACTTAGTTTGCTGTGCAGCAAACTAAGTTTTCTGTGCAGCAAACTTCCCGTAAACTCACCAAATTGGCAGGCCTCACTGCCCAACCTGCTCCCTATGGAGAGGAGGGGAGATACGGCCGCATATCCAATATGCTGAGCTGCATCTCCACCACAAATCGATATGGGGGGAGGGGGCAAATTTGATACCTTTTTAAGTTCTAAAAGATTTCTTTTTCATTCCAACCTCCCATACTTATTTCCCTAGATTTCTAGACAGTTCTTTAGAGTTCTTGAAGGTTCCACAATACTCTAAAACTTTCCATACCATCAAGAGAGAAAATCAATCATCAAGAACCTTAAGATAAATTCATGGAAGATGATGGTTCTTGTTTCTTTCCAAAGTTGTGATGAACTTGGTCCTGGTGGGAGTTGAGTGAGGTGGAGTGCTTCTATTATAAGGTATGTTCTTCCGATTATTTGTATGATTAAGTTGATGTAAAGGTTTGGTAACTCTTGGAAAGGAAAATAATTAAAGTGGAGAAGCCATAAAGTGTTGAATTGAAGTTGATGACTACGAGGTAAACTTGAAAGAGGATTTTGGATTAATTTAGTACTAAAGTGAATATAAATTCTTGATAATGGTATTGTGGATGGTATTATTGTCTTTTGGGAGTTATTTTGTAACTTGGTGGAAGTCAATAAAATACGGGAAGTGCTGCCCAAATTTCGGTAGCTCGTTAATTACACTAGTTTAAACTTAAGAGTGTTTCCAAGACTTAACCTTAGTATTAATTCTCTAGAATGTAGATTTGCAGGCTTGGGAGGAGAACGTTAAGTAGTTAAGAAGACGTAAAGGTATTATAAGGCTAGCCCTTTCTTCCTAAAGGCATGATTCCCTTATTGTGAAACCATCCATGACATCCATAATGCCCTATTTCCTAGAAATGCTAGAAGCTTACGATTCCCAAAGTTCTCCCGACATTGTTGATCTTATTCATCGTCATTGATCTCATCTTATGATAGTTGACTATCTAAGTCACTCCGATAAAGTGGTAAAGCTTCCTTTGGATACTCATGTATGTCAATATATATATATATATATATATATATATATATATGTGTGTGTGTGTGTGTGTGTGTGTGTGTGTGTGTGTGTGTGTGTGTGTGTGTGTGTGTGTAGCTATTTTCTAACACTGAGCCTATATGGCAGGGTATGATAACTATTATGCACACCACTGTAGTTGGGTATGGGACAACACAGAGCCTTGTTATGATCAGGTATGGATAATACCGAGCCTTGTTATGGCCAGGTATGGATGACACCGAGCCCATATGGCCGGGTATGGTATCTCTATATGTATGTGTATGAAATGTTTCCTTTAGAGAAAGGTTAAGTATGCATGAAGGTCATCTTATGAGGTATAACTTGCTCTCTTTATCTTATGTTATCTTCATGCTTTCATCATGTTGCTATCCATGCCTTACATACTTAGTACATTGTTATCGACGTCCTTTTGTTTGTTGATCGTCAAGCGTTTATGCACCGCAGACGGAGATAGACCAGACCCCTAGGCTGCATCATTAGTGATTGCATAAGAGTGCTTCATTTGATCCGGAGCTGTAATTTAGTTGGTATTATTCTTTTGTGTACGTACTTGGGCATGGCGGGGTCCTATCCCGTCTTTACGATATTATATACTCTATTTAGAGGCTCGTAGATAGATGTACATAGCTAGATATTCCATAACCTTATCGATTTATATTGTGTATATCATTTTTGGTAGCGTTGTCGTCTTATATATATATGGGCATAGTTAATGATGTTTATATAGATGCACCTATGTTAGATGGAACTTATGCCTTTTTGGTTCGTGATAATTATGAGTTAGCCATGTGGCCCACCTCGGTATGATTATGAGAGTATGTTAAGAGGTGCTCGGTATGTTAGCTCCGGGTGCCCGCCATGGCCCTCCGGTTGGGTCGTAACAAATGTTGTATCAGAGCAGTTTTTCCTAGGATGTGTCTACGAGCTGTGTCCAGTAGAGCCTTGTTTATGGGTGTGAAGCGCGCCACACTTATACACAAGAGGCTGCAGGCATTTAGGAATGATTGACCACTCTTTCTCATCATAGATCTTGCGATAAAACCATGATATAAGAGTTTTCCTTTTTCTAGCCGTGCGTTATGTTTTCAGTGATGCCTGTGAAGAGAAAAGCAGCAGCTCAGAAAGGCAAGACAGTGGCAGGTAAGAGGACTGAACGGGTACCGTGAGGACTGAACGGGTACCGCCTATAGAAGTATATGAGGGCGAGTCCCAGAACGAGGTTCCATCTTTGTCCTCACATAATCCACCTGTTTCAGAGAAGCACGGAAAAGCCTCAACTCTAGCTCCAACACCCCCAGTTCCTCTACCAGATGCCTCATGCCTGGAGGTGAGAGAGGCCATCCATTTGCTGACCAAGTTAGTCGCCGCTCAGGCCCAGCGGCAGGGGCTGGTCATGGTGATAGAGTTGTCAGTGCTAGAGCCCGTGATTTCTTTAGTTTGAATCCTCCATAATTCCTTGGGTCAAAACCAGATGAGGACCTACAGAACTTCATAGATGGGATGTCGAGAACATTGTGGGAAATACATGCTTTGGATGTTGAGTCAAGAGAGTTATTTCTCCCATAGATTACGGGATGTCGCGGTTCATTGGGTATGTCAAGTTTGGATGTCTTCTAGAGGAATTAACGCACCTCCACCGATACAGCCAGAGGTCCGATGGACCAAAGCTGATAGGTTCTTGAATCTTAGACAAAGGAATATGAGTGTCTTAGAGTATAGCCTTCATTTTAATTCTTTGGCTAGGGATGCTCCAGCCATGGTAGCTGATATAAGAGATCGCTTTCACTGGTTTATGAATGATTTGGGGCCACATTTCTGGTCTTTGAATGCAAAGGGCGAAAAACAAATATTCTTGTCCAAAAAAAGAAACAATTTGATTGATGATTATTTGACGGCTCGCTTCGCAGGTATGGATATTTCTTCTGCATTCAGTTCATGCTCGTTGCTTAGAAGAGTGACAAAGAACGAGGAAGAAGTGAGCTTGAGCTTGAGCATGATAGGGGTTATAGTAAGAGGGATAGATCCTCAAGCCCTGTTAGAGAGTTCAGAGGGGGACAGAGGCAGCAGAATTCTAGTCACCGGGACGTTAAGTGCACCTTCACGATTTGCAAGGGTCGAGATTTGATCGACCTATTCACTCCGATGATCTAAGGAGTTGCGTAGCCTTGTTTGAGTATAGGGGTGATTCGCCAGGACGAGGTCGTCTTTATTAAGATATACTCGATTAATGGGCAAGCTACATTAAGAAAGATGCAGATTAGGTTTAGATGTTAGTTATGCTTGTGGTCGGCCATATTATTATGCGTGAGTATCCATTTCGAGGAGTGGTAAGTATGAGTCGTCTAGCCCACAGATGTTGGCCGGTCAGCTCTTCATCATCTGTACGCCCTCTGGGGAAAATCTCACAGACACCAGCAGGTCGTGGTAGAGGTAGAGGAGGAGCGTCCAATTTGAGTGGTCCTCAGCATCGTATCTATGCAATCGGGCCGGATGACGAGATCTTTGGAGTCTTCCCCGATATTTTCATAGTAGCTGTATTAGTATCCTCTCATGACGTATATGCATTCATTGATCCAGGTTCTACATTATTATATGTTAATCCTTATGTTTTCGGTCGATTTGAGGTGAAACCTGAGCCAATTAAACCATTCGAAGTGTCTACACCCGTTAGTGACCCAGTGATAGCTAGTCGGGTATATAAAAATTGTGTGGTTATAGTTTGCAACCGCCATACCATGGCTGATTTGATTGAGCTAAAAATGTTAGATTTTGATGTCATTATGGGTATGGATGGTTGGCCTCATGTTATGCCAATGTTGATTGCGGAACAAAAATGATTCGTTTCCAGTTTTTGGGAGAACCAGTTTTAAAGTGGAAGGATAATACAGCGTCTCCGAGAGGTAGGTTTATTTCCTATCTCAAGGCAAGGAAGATGATTGCTAAAGGTTGAATTTATCATTTAGTTCGGGTTCAAGACACATAAGCAAAGCCCCCGGCTCTTCATCTGTCCTAGTAGTGAATGAGTTGCCAGATGTGTTTCCGGATGAGCTTCCAGGCCTTCCACCAGAGTGAGAGATTGATTTTTCCATTGATGTGCTGCTGGATACTAAGTCAATATCTATTCCTCCTTATAGAATAGCTCCTGCAGAATTGAGGGAGTTGAAAGAGCAATTAAAAGATTTGCTAGAAAAAGGCTTTATCAAGCCTAGTTCATCACTGTGGTGGAGCACCTGTATTGTTTGTAACAAAGAAAGATGGTTCCTTGCGGATGTGTATTGATTATAGATAGCTGAATAAGGTGACAATACAGAATAAATATCCACTTCCAAGGATTGATGATTTATTTGATCAGTTGCAGGGTACCAAATAGTTCTTGAAGATAGATTTGAGAACTGGATACCAGCAGGTGAGAGTCAGGGAAGAGGACATTCCGAAGACAGCCTACAGAACTAGATATGGTCATTTTGAGTTTCAGTTAATGTCGTTCGAATTTACTAATGCACTGGCGGTGTTCATGAATTTGATGAATAGTGTGTTCAAGCCTTTGCTAGATCTGTTTGTAATTGTGTTTATCGATGATATCCTGCTATATTCTCGATCTGAGGCAGAACATGCAGCTTATTTATGAGTTGTCCTTAGAGTTCTTCAGGCTCGGCAGCTATACGCAAAGTTCTCAAAATGTGAGTTCTAGTTGAATTCTGTGAAGACTTAGCCAAAGCCTACAACACCTATGGAGGTTAGTAGTTTTTAGGCTTTATAGGTTATAATAGAAGATTTGTAGAAGGATTTTCTTCTATTTCAGGACTATTGACGAAGTTGACTTAGAAATCAGCTAAATTTCAATGGATGGATGCTTGTGAGTCACCGGTTTGGGAGCTGACGGATAGATTGACTTCGATCCCGGTTCCGGCACTTCCAAAAAGATCGGAGGGCTAAGTTATTTATGGTGATACTTCAGGCATGGGGTTAGGTTGTGTATTGATGCAACACGATAAAGTTTTTGCTTATGTTTCAAGGCAGTTGCGGAAATATGAGAAAAATTACCCGACTCATGATCTAGAGTTAGCTGTTGTGATTCATGCACTGAAGATGTGGAGGCATTATTTTTATGGTGTTCACGTTGATATTTATACATATCATAAGAGTCTTCAGTATATTTTCAAGCAGAAAGAGTTGAATTTACGGCAAAGGCAATGGTTGAAGCTGTTGAAAGATTATGATGTTAGCATCCTTTATCATCCAGGGAAAGCGAAAGTCGTAGCTGATGCTCTTATTCATAGATCTATGGGTAGCTTATGTGATATTCAGCCAGAGAAGAGAGAGTTAGCTTATAAGCTTCAAGAAGCGGTTAGCGCCAGAGTTCGGTTAATGGACTCGGTAAATGCCGGGAGTTACTATTCGGAATTCGGCTATTTCGTCATCGGTAGTCGAGGTGAAAGAGTGCCGGTGATGGGATCCCATGTTGGTTTATTACAGGAATACACTTCCTCGGAAGAAAAAGTCATCCTTTGAGATTTCTGCAGATAGAGTTCTGGGGTGTCGAAAAAATGTGTTCCCCCATTTAAAA
>NC_081342.1:23915277-23934493 GCF_029784015.1 Lycium ferocissimum
CGATGGCATTTGCATGTGTAGATATGAAGTTCTTTCTGAGTGTGAGTGTTTTTCTCTTCTCTTTCGTCTTCGTCCCCTTCTTATTGTATATATGTGTGTTGGGACATTCGTTGGTCTTTGTGAGGGCATAAGGATGAAAATTGAGCAAATGAAGCGACCGCCTAGAGTAGCGTTTGTGTGCATCATAATATACTTGATAAGGTAATGTCATGCATTGAAGCCTCATTGTTAGTCATAGCGTTCTTGTGTATCTTTGCTTTAAAAAGAAAATTGGGGGCGGACCTTGTAAACATGCGTGCGGTAGTTGAAGTTAAAACCAATGTAGACATTGTTATTCTATGATATCTAGGCGTTAGATTGAGTCATTGTTTGGGATGACTTGCTTGAGGACAAGCAAAGACTTTGAGTTGGGGGTGTTGATGTGCCGTGAAATTATGGCACATTCGATACTTTCGGCTATAAGTTTTACTTGTTTTTGAGCAAGTCTAGGTCGTTTGATGTGTTTGTGACATGTTGCAGGTGTTTAACGTGATTCGGGAGCAAGTCGTGAAAATGGAGTGAAAAAGTTGTTCCGAAAGAGAAATCTCGAAGACGAGTTATACGGAGGAAGATACGGACCGTAGAATATTCACGGTCCGTAAATCGACGTACAAGCTCAACGAGAATGCGTCTTTGGATGAAGCAAATGTGAAAGGTAGTACGGACCGTATAATATTTACGGTCCGTAAAAATCCACCGTATATTGGTTCCAGAAGAGTTGCTAAGACAAAGAGATTTACGGGCAAGCTATACGGACCGTATAATATTTACGGTCCGTAAAAGTTGATCGTACATTGGACCACTAGAGAGATTTCACGGAAAGCTTCCATTGATTCTACGGACCGTATAAAAAGTACGGTCCGTACATTGGTCCGTCGAGGGTAATTTTGTCAGTCCAGTTTTGCACGACTTTGACTCTTATAAATACCTGGTTTTAGGTTTCCTGCATGACTATTCATTACGTAACAGAGTTTTTCTTTTCCCTTAGTATTAGCACTCGTATTTTTGAAGTCTTTTGGGAGATTACAAACAATTAGAACTCAATTCTCTTCAATTCCATACAATCAATTGTAAGCATTATGTTTTCTATTACCGCTTATTGTTCTTCTCCTTCTATGAGTAGCTAATTTTTCCTTACTAGGGTTGTGAACCCAAATTGATGGGTGTTTTGTGAATGGGCTGTGATTGATATACACATAATGGATTATTTGGGTTTGTTTATTCTTCAATATTCATTCATAATTAATGGTTGCAAACATTGATTAACGCCATAAACCTTGATTAATTTGGGAAAATAATTAGGGTTGGTAAGAATAAACAACAAGAACTCAAAGCTTTAAACTTTGTTTAATAAATTCACTTAGGAATAAGAAGAATTTACTTGGCATGTGTAATCATTCTTCATAGTTACTTTCTTATATTTGGGAAAATCAAAGAAAGAAATAATCTTTATCTATTGGGAAATAGTAGAGATTCATATAGGGATTAAGTGCATTCATAAAATGATCCATTAGAAGTATATCAAGATCAATGCCCATGATCATACACTTTATCTAACGGGGACACAACCTTAGTTTCTTTTACCATAAACTTCCACCAAATCAATAGTTAGCAATTAGTTATAAAAAAAACCAACCTTTGCCAAAACTTATCGGATTAAGATATTAGACCTAAAATTTAGCATCTACGATTTTAGTAAACTTTTCACACCATATTCCCTGTGGGATTCGACCCCAACATTGTTGGGTTACTATATTTGACAACGTCCGCGTTATACCATTAATAGGTGTAATTTGAGCGTATCAGCCGTCCGACGAGTAGGCCAGGTAGCTTATGAATTGGAGCTACCATCAGAACTGCAAGCGGTCCGTCCGGTCTTCCATGTATCCATGTTGACGAAATGTATCGGAGATCCCTCCAGAATCGTACCAGTTAACGATATACAAGTTACGGAAAGCTTATACTATGAGAAATAACCGGTTGCCATTCTCGACAAACAGGTCCACAGACTTAGAACCAAATATGTGGCTTCGGTAAAGGTTCTGTGGAGAAGTAAGGACAGAGAAGAGAAGACATAGGAAGCAGAGGCGGAAATAAAGCCCCAATACCCTCACTTATTCCCTATTACAGATGATGTTATCCCAAAAGGAACTCTATAGGATTCCTCTCTACCAACGAATGAATTGCCAAGTAAAAGTCATATCTAAACTTTTCGAAAGGCAATGTAATGGGAAATGTTATTATATTATTGTATGATTCTGTGTTGTCGAATACGATATCCTTTATGGCATGTAGATTGGGTTTGCTGTATGCAGGCATTGGTAGTATCTAATTTACAAGGGAAACTCTCTTTGAAATTTCCACAGAAATATGAATAGAGAAGTATACCTCACTTTCTCTAAACATTCGAGGACGAATGTTCTTAAGGGGGGAGAAATTTACATCTACTTCCTTCCAAAAAGCAATTATGTCTCGTACCTTGTAAGTATATGCTCGTAAAATGATAATGTCTTTGAGCTGACGAGAGATACGAGCCATGATGAATGCGTATCAAGAGATTAAAACTCTTGTTAGAGATATGATTCCAGGTAATCAAAGGTTTATTTCATGTTTAACAAGTATCGAAAAGATTGGCTGAACAAATCAACAAGAACCAAGCCTGAAAAGTGTGCAACTTGAGGCCATGCTAACGAATTATAAACATGAAGGACAGTTGTCAACCCCCACCGTCAATACACCATTCAGAGGATGGTCTCTGATGGCAACTTGACGGTTGCACACGGATGAACCATCGATATATTGACGATCCGTTAATGTGCACGTGGAGTTGAGATGGTGGCAACCGACTTTCACAAGTATAAATAGCCCCTCCCTTGTTATTTTCACCATTTTTCCAAGTCCAGAAACTTCACAATAGATACTTATATTCTCCTAAAGTTTATAGATCAATCTTTACGATAATTGTTGAAATCTAGCATCAATAAAGCTCGAGAAGTGTGTATAACATCGTAGGCTTCGATTCCATCTTGGTATCGCTGTTGTAAGGTGGAAACCGCAGATCCAAATTGGTACTAAGAGTCAACTAGGCCAACTAAGGTAAAGATTCCTTCTCTATTACCAATAAATTAAGTTGATTCAAGGTTATATTCACTGAATTATGATGTATATAGTCGAATTGAGTAAAAGACGGAACAACCCTATATTGAATGTTATTGATTGAGTAATATAGATATGGGATTAAGCTTGGTATTGCATGTGTTGAGTTGATTGTTGTTGTAACCTTGGGGACATAGTAGAAACAGAGGAAATGCTGCCCAAATTCCCGTAACCCGAATCACCCTTCGATATGCAACTCATATATATTGATATACAAACCCGTGTTTTTGGGGCGAGCCCCGGGGCATGGCGTACCAAAAACGCACGGCGTAAGCCCCAACCTTTAGGGCATTCTCCTAGGTGTAAGCCCCAACACTTGGGGCGTAAGCCCCGGGAACTTTTACAAATTTGAGCCAAAATTGCTTAATATTTTCTTAAAAAAAGTTAAATATCCAGTAATTAACTCATAGTAAATTCTCAAACTAAATATCTCCAAAAGTCAAAAGCTTTTTTTAATCGTTTATCGTAATTTCATAAGCTTTTCTCATTGTTGTTTAGGGAGTAACATATACACTTTACACCTTTGTATGCAAAGTAAACTACAAAGCAAATAGTTTTGTCCTCCAATTCTTACTATCTTCCATGTTTGCATTTGCCTTCTTTATGCTTTGTTTTCTTCAAGATTTTCTTAGCATTCTTCAATTTATCTTTTTCAAGATAGTTTTTAGTTTTAGAATTTATTTTGATATCACTCTAGTTTAGATAATGTTATAATGAGTATTAATTTGTATCTAGTTTTAGGTTTTAAAATAATAACTTTATATTATTGTCAATTTTATCTTTGAATTATTAGGACAGAGTATCGTTTTTGTCAACTCTAATTATATTTTATCATAGTCATGTTATTGTGTAATGCATCTTTACATTTACTTTTTCAAGATTTTTTTAATAGTTCATGCATATGTTAGCATGTTAATAATAAATATATACATTTTATACTAATTATTTTTTATTTATATAATTTTAATATATATTTACTTATATTTTTATTTTATTAATTTAGAAAATATTAAATAAGTACCCATGGGGCTTACGCCCGTGCCTCGAGGTTTACGCCTGGGCGAGGCATATGTAAAATGTCTTGCCTTACGCCCGTGACTTTTAAAACATTGATACAAACATGATAGGTTATAACTAAGGACATATCTTTCAATATAGCTTCGGGGAAGGAGAGAGCATCGGGATAAAGATTCGTTCAAGGTGACGGTTTGACAAGTAAGGTATGTACGGTTTTCCTTCTCCTTATTTTTTGGCACGAATCCAACTACACCTATTAACGAAAGTTCCATAAAGAGATTACTCGAATCTAATGCTTCCCACTTCTTATGTTTCATGATTCAATATGTTATTTGATGCTTAGTTCATGGTGACCCAAGTTCTATTGAAGTTCTTATTGACGAGGATAATCACACAACGTATTCGGAGGTTACCGACCTTACGTCACTCCGAAAGGCCCGATGTTAGTTCATTAGCTCTACATGCATTATGTATATATATGTATTCACTATTTTACTACATCGCGCTGCTCTATAGTCGGCCGGGCAGGAACGTAGATGTGCACAACACTGCAGTGGGCGTGTTATGATGTTTCCCCGGATGCGGGATGATGATGATATAATAATGATACGATAATGACACGATGATGATGCTACTATATGTATATTTGCATATGTTTTTAAACTCATGCATTGCATATTGTACATCTTCAGATGGTTCGGGTTACTTCTATCCTTCTATAATTGTGTCTTACTTACTTTATTGTTTCCTGCCTTACATACTCAGTACTTTTATCCGTACTGACGTCTCATTCTACGGGACGCTACATTTCGTGATGTAGGTCCCGACAGATAGAGCAGAGGACCTCTTCAGTAGGAGTATTAGCTTCAGCGGGTCGTCAGCAAGTGCCATTGTACCGGGCTTGCTGTTTTGGTATATGCTATGTTCACATGTTATGTATGAGTATCTTTTGGGTACGACGGGGCCCGTCCGTCCGATGTATATCATGTATATGCCAGAGGCTCATAGGCGAGTATGATGTATGTAGATGTCATGTACGGCCTCGTCAGCCTTCATTTGATTATGAAGCTCTTGTGACAGCCTCGTTAGCTAGCGAATATATATATATAAATGTATGGTCATGCATGTCTTCCATTGTATTGGGCCTTTTCTGCGTGTAGGTGTCTTTTTATGTTACAGTAAGATCACATTCTAAGCCAAGATAGTTGTACTGAGATTATGTCAGTATAAGCCAGGTAATACTCAGTCGATAGGGCCGGGTGCCCGACATGCCCCTCGTCGAGGTGTGACAAAAGATTCTGATGATTTCCCAAGGAAGGTATTAAGCATCTCGGGAAATCCACAAATGCAGTTACCGCTGAACATTTTTGGCTAAAAAGAGTATAACTTACTTTAAAAGTAGGAGAATTAAGGGAAAAAATAGTTAACTAGTTACTCATATTAACTTAAAATATATATATTTAAGAACGAGTAAAATCAAATCATAAAATTAACTTAATACTTAACTATTTGTACTATTTCCACTTTGTGAAATGATTCAAATATTCAAATATTTAAAGGTTTCAACGTTTAATCATTTGTCCAAATTACGATTTTCAATTACATTCGATTTCAAAACTAGATGAATATAGTTATTTTAGACTTTAGTTTAGTAACTCGAAAAAGACATAAAAAGATCTTTGAATCATTAGAAGAATCTCTAGGCGAAACTAAAATCTAAAAATTACTACTCTTTTTTCTGAAAAATTGTTATTAATATCTACGTCTTACTCAATGAAGAAGAAGTCGTCTTTTTAAAACTTGCAACTGAAACCTGTTTAGAGCATTTGGTATTTTGAAAAAAAAAAAAAAAAAGAAGTTAGTAACATATTTCAGATCTATTAAAACGCAACTTATTTGACACTTGAAAGCTAGTTTTAACAAAAAAGCATAACATAACAACTCAATGTTTATAATCTCTGTGGGGATAATCATCTAAGCTTTAAAATTGTTAGTGCAAAAAAAAAAAACATATACCAAGTATGAAATAAAAGAGTCAAAGAGAATGGATTGAGCCTCAGGCCCAACCGCTGCTATGTTACTCGAGCTTAGTCCAAGAGAGTCTAAAAATGCCCTGTCCTAGGTTCTCTCGGACTTCAATCTGAGATTTCTCTTTTCTTGATTTGCTACTACTACTGCTTTTCCATTCTGGTGCTTCGACTCGTACGAAAATGGCTAACTCGAGAGATAATGTTATGCTAGGCCAAAGAACCAACATGTGCAAGGAATGGGGAGTCCATTGGACTGATCGATTGGTGTATCACATGCAGAAAAAGAAAAAGATTAGCGTAATGCTAAGCAAATCAGCGTAAGGTTAAAACGGCGTCTAAACTGATGGAATAGATATTCAAACTTAAACCTTAATCAAATCTCTATGTTGATCCTTTCTTGAAAGAACATAACTTTGCAGAAAAAAGTATAATAGTGCAAAAATTTCTCACAACCATGAAACACACTAGCAAATAACTGTATAATGCAACAGACATAGTTAACTTATTGTTCTTAATGTCAATTAAGAACCAACATGAAAATTAATAATAGCATGGTCGAATAAAAAATCATGATGTTCAAAAGAATACAAATCTCATACGCGAATGAAATCATATATCAAAAACGATTGACATTGCCTTCTAAACTATTCAGCCTTGTTTTTGTGAACTATCATTCTGCTATTTCTATAATATTAAAATAAGACACTGTATAGGAAATGGAGATAAAGAGAAAGGAAAAATAGGGGATAAGTTACATAAACTGAAAGAAAGATAAACCACAAATTTGTTGAACTCTAGAGCAATAATGTCTATCCTAAATTCAGATTTTTGTTTCTTTTTCTTAAACCGTAAACATTTGACTTTAAACCTAAAACTGACCCGTCTTGAACCGTTGAGTCGTTAACCAAAATTCTTCATCTTATTTAGTCTAAAACTAAACCAAGGTAATGCCAATAGAGGACATTTGGTGATCATAAAATATTACCAAAGCAAAAGAGTAAGCTTGAACATGGTTTCTTACTTAAAACACTCGAGAAAAACTAAAAAACTAAGTAAGAACTGAATGTAGATTAGTTTAGGCATGCTAAAGTTAAAATCATCTCACTGTGAATTCTATGTAAAAGAGTAAAAGAGGGTTTCAGTTTTAAACTAACATGTATGAACAACTAGAGAAGTGCAGGGATTTAAGCAAGTTATATCTTCTGTAAACTTAACCGTCATAGCATGCTTTACGTAAAATTGATCCTAAGGGTTTAAAGCTCAGCTTAAAAGTATCATATGACATGAAACACAAACGGTCTTGCTTAAAACACATATTAGGGTGTGTCTAATTCCTTGAAGTTAATTTTTACAGAAAACTCGATCATCTAATTAAGACACCTGCTAACAAATCTTCTATATTTGAACACAACTTATTTGAAAAGACAAAGTTTTAAGTTTGAGACAAAATCAGTTGCTATTAAACAATGCTTCCAGCAAAAGATATCTTTGAAAGAATTTTGCGAACTAGCTTATTAAATACAAAAAAAGGGACTAAGAAGAAAACTAAACTATTTCATATTCAAACTGTTGGCAATATGTTTTTAAAGAAGAAACATAATCGTCATAGAAAACAACACAAAGAGACCTGAAAACTACCACGAGTGTTCAATCTTACCCCTAATCAGAAATTTGAGTTTTTCATTACCAAAACAAGTATTAAATTGCATGAAATATAACACCTTAGAATACTCTAGTTCTTATTAAACAAAATATTGAAGGAAAGAGATATTCTTCAATAGGTTCGGAACTCTTTACGAAGACCAAACTGAATTTGAAGATCACAAAAGGGATTTTCAAACATTTTAGCTTTCGAACCAGACAGGACAGAGTTGTCTCATCTATACTCAAATGAGAGTTATACTTTAAACTATCTAAAAACAAATGAATCAAATCAGCAGCTATGTCGATTCTGCTACGGCCTAATTTTAAAAATATGCTCTTAACTACTAAAGAAAAACTCAAAAAAAACTCATTCAAGTCCTCCCCAGAACAATCAAGGTAATTACCTTATAACTACCTAATAAAAACAAAAACAGAATCCATATAAGACGGGAATTTGGATATTACATGATGATAACTAACTATCTTTTCATGGAAGGATTAAACTTGAGGCATAATTGAACTAGTTCTATTATCAAGGACTTTCAAATTTACCAGCTAATCTCTACTAGTTCTGAAAGGGAAAAAAAAAAGACTTCAAACAAAAAAAAAAAAAAAAAAGAGGTGATCTTATAGATCTTAAGCTATAACAGATTTACTAATCTTTTATACTAGTGATTCCTTAAAAAGAAGTATTATTTAAAAAAAAAAAATTACAGAAACACATCTTTTCAACAAGTCATTGGTTGACAAAAATGCACATAGAAATGTTGATGTCTATATTCATGCAATACCCCCATAAAACTCTCCTATAAGCTAGTCATCTAGTATAAGTAAATCTACGCACGTGCTTTCTATCACGTACAAAGTAAAGAAGAACACATAGCTATGAAAATTGATATTAAAACATATACTTTCACATATCATGCTGACCAGAAAGATGATGAGGGAACCATATCTTCTAATGGGAAAAGATTTTCTGTCTAATGGAGTTATTCAAGAACATACATATCATTTTACCTGTATCATAACAAGATCTATCAAAGGGACTATTACTCAATTCTAGCTACTGATTCAAACATGAAGAAAATCCTTTCTTTTCTTTTGTTGACACCTAATTTTCAAATCATAAGATGCGTATTTTAGTTTTCAAAATTCCCAAGTCCAAGACGGAGTAAGGAACCTCCCTTAAAAATTAAAATTTCAAAAAATCCCGAGAAAATTGAAAAAATTGACATTTAATTATTATTTCATAAAAATTGACAATTATAAAAAAATTACGAGTTATTTACTTTCACAAATAAGATTTGAAAAGAAGATATGTATCCCACTCCGTCTAACAATGAAAAATTGTTAATTAAGATGACGTACGAATCACAGTTCATTTTGACCGCATTTTCACATTTTTAAATATTGCTCGGAACTATGTCAATATTAGGCTTGTTTGAAAGCTCGCATCCTAACTTTACGACTTTTAATTTTTATCTAGCCTAAATAATTATTACATTTAGCAATATATGCCTTTATATTATTAAGTCGATATATTAATTAAATAAAAGGGGGGGGGGGGGGGGGTGTTCTTTTGATATTTTAAAAACTTAAAGGGAGGCGAGGGGGGGGGGGGGGTTTATTTTTAATAAACTTCCACTCCCCCTCCCCCCATTATTTCATTTTCACCCCCACCTCTCCTCTCCCCATTCTCAGGCGATTTGTTTTTAGGGTTCCACCGTCGATGGCCAATTCAGGTCAATCTATAGCTATTCTTCGCTAGATTTTTGAGGGGTTTTGTTCCCTATCATAAGTTCTCGTGATCTCCACATTTAATTTCATTCGATTTATATTTTTTATACCTAATTGAGGATGTTACCTTACTTTTCTTCATGTTATGGTAGCCATGGGCAGAGCCCTGAGCTCTTTCCCATCTTGTGCCCCATTACACTCAATGAAGGAACCTAAGGGGGAATTTCCAAAGTGGATTCACAGTTGGGTACGGTTTTGGGGATTCTATCTTATTTTGTACGATAGTACCGTTAGAATGTGCTGATTTTTATTTTATTTATGACGAGGTGTACTATCCTAGTATTCTCTATTTTTATTTGATTTTTATGTGAATTTTGGGTACAATCAGTTAGATTTTTGTTGTATTATGTGGTTTATGCTAAATTCTGATTGGGTATGGTACGAATGAGTACAATTTGCTGAAAATTTGTTTGTCCTTTACTGAATTTTGAAATTGTTTGAATTAGGGTTTTAAGAATTAGGGGGGAATTCGGTTATTGGACTGAATTTCTTTCCATTTTTATCCCTAAACCCTATATTTGGTGTCCTATAAATACATAGTAAGGGTGACATTATAAGGGGCCTGATTTTTTGAGTTCTAAAACCTCTCATTGACAGCTAGGGTTTGATAGTCACATTGATCTTCCCATCCTATTACTACTATATTACTAAAAAATTTACTAGTATTACACTGCTACACCGATATTATACAAAAAATACTATTACTACTTGGAAAAGTTCAAGAACAAGGGGTTGTTTAAGGTCTTCGGGTGTTGGTGTTTGAAGTTTGTGATCTAATTCCTCCATTTTGACCTTTTGGTTGCCCCATAAAAAGGTAATATCTTTTTCTAGCTTATTTCATTCCTGTTTCTAGCTCATTTATATGTATTAACTTGTTTTATGTTTGTTTAAAGTTGTTTTAGTTACTGTTCAGTTGAGTCTATCTTACTTGTATGTTTTAATGTTATTTATGTTTGTTTAAAAGCTGCTTAGTTGCTGTTTTATTGAGTTTATTAGGGCCCGTTTGTCCATAAATACCAAAAACTTTTTCACTTTTTTTGGAATTTTTGAAGTTGGAGTTGGAGTTGGAATTGTGTTTGGTCATAGTTTTTGAAATTGTAGTTTTTGGTGAAATGAAGTGTAAAAAAGTGAAAAAAATGGAAATTTTTTGAAAAACAAGTTTTTCTTGTTTTTAGTATTCCAGAATACAACTCCGGAAAAAAGTGAATAATTTTTATGGCCAAACGCCCACTAAGTTACTGTGTTATAATGCTAAAATGATGAAGGTTAAAGGTTTGTTTAAGTATTAACTAGTAAGTATCAAGGTCAAAACATGGTCTAAAATGAAGTAGATTTGTTTGTTTGATCATTGGTTATTATTACATTGGCATGGTTGAGGGTTCTGAGGCACTTTTCCCATTTTTTGTGTTGTTTTGCTACTATTTAAGGATTTTATGTTCTTTTGATCGTGTGTTGAGTTGTTTTAAGTTCAAATAAGGTCGTTAATCTAAGGCATAATGATCTTTAAACAAAGTGTAGGCATTAAGTTTGGTTTATGAATGGTTGTCAAATGTTCTTTGTCCAAAACTGTGTTAAAAACTTAAAATGAGACTGTGTTCTTGTGTTTATGGTTAATAGTTGAAATCTAGTCCAAATGATGTCTTAAATGATGTCAACATCTTTTGAAATGATTGAATAACCTTCAAATCAAAACTGGTTTAAGTATGGAGCCTGAGTCTATAATTTTTCTTTTGGTTAGCTTGTTTGTGCATATTTTTAGAGTCTTAAAGGAATGCTACATATCCTGACCTTACATGGTCCTCATGAATTAATTCTGAGCTAAAAAATAACTGTAAAACTGGAATGTGTTGTTTATTTCTGTATATTTTTCACATAGAGTTGGATTAGAGAGTATTTGAATCTCTGCATGCTTGTGTATCTGTGTTTACGCTTGTTTTTTCTAAACTTGAACCTTTGAACTTCCTACATTTTGACTAAATGATTGTTAAAGGCTATAAAAGGGACTTGTATGTTCTTGTGACTGCCTTGCCTCACTTATACACATAGTATAACCTCCGAATCTTGCTAAAGCTTTAGAAAGTAAAAAATGAACATCTTAGTTTATCTTGTGTATTCTGAGACTGCTAAGTGTGACTCAAGGCCCCTAAAACTGGAAACTTATCCAAAAAAATAGGAACTTTACGCATTTACAACTTGTCTTGTTAATTTTGGGATTAATTTGAGTCTTATCTAATCTTATGTGTGTGTTAACTACTTGTTTTTGGGAACAGCTATAGGAAAATAATCTATGGAAAATAAGAGAACTTGTCTTCTTGTTTAAAACTAAAAGAAAGAGGACTAGGTTAGTGTCTTGAAATTATTTGTGATCCTGTAATTCTTCTTGTTTAAAACTGGAAGAAAGAGGACTAGGCTAGTGTCTTGAAATTGTTTGTGATCCTGCAATTACTGCCTTCTCTTCTTAAACTTGTGGTTCATCCAGGACATTGTATAATGTGTTCTGTGAGTTTTGTTTTGACTAGGTAGATTATGAATACCTTTGCTTGCTAGGCTATATAGTAGTTAGGGATATAGGGAAAACCGACATTGAACCTGAAGGGAAATCTGAAACTAGGTATAATAACAATCTAAGTTCTTCCTTCTTTCCTATATTTTGATCCTGCAACCTGCACATCTTGTTTTCTATACTGCTCATGAATGCCCCATTTTATGACCTAGCAAAAATAGCATGAACCTCTCTTGACCACCATTTTTGAACACTGAGCTATTTTTGAGCATTATCTTTAGTTGTATACTTGATATGGGCTGTATATGCATTTTTCCTGTATTGTTGGTCCAGACTAAGTTTCTGAGAGCTAGATTGTAAATAGATTGTCTGTTGGAGATTTGGTTTGAACTTGCAGGACTTTTGACATCTAATGTCCTGCTAGAACTAAAACTAAAACTGCTTTTTAAAGAACCAATGCAGCATCTTCTTATTTGTATCTCTCATATACATAACTTCCCACCTCTGAATGATCGTTTATAACTAAGGCTTGTTTAATAAATGATTGTTGAACCTAGGACAGTAGCTTAGGCCTCTATGGATCTATAACAGCTCCTAATGAGTTTTTTCTATTATGACATGTTATGGTTATAGTTGAATCATGTTTATACCTAGGACAGCTTCATGTTCCCTTTACTTTCTTGTGAGTTTACTAGCCTTGTCTTGACTACCCATTACACTCTAGTTATGTAACACCCCGAAATTTTTTTACTAACACTTGAATTGTCAACCGACCACATTTTGATAGTAAGGGCATATGGTACTTCACATTTCGCGAATATGGACTTGACGACATTTGAAACTTGTTTGAGGTGTTATGGTGTAGTATGTAAAATACTCCCATTATTATCTTAGTAATTTATTTGATGGATTAGACGGATATTTACAAAGCGGCAAGCCTTTTTAGATTATTTTATGTAAATTCTTGCAATCTTATCAAGTATGATACTTGATTCATTTTAATAAATTCTTGCAAACTTCTCAAGGAAGATACAAAATATTTTATTGATTTCTTCAAATCTTATTAAGTAAGATAAGTATCCCTTGTCTCTTATTTTTCCCCCCACCTCCACAATTTCGTTTTCTCTCTAGACAAAGGAGACACAAAACTCTCTCTCCTCTCATAACATTCATCTACTAAATCAATCCTCAAGAATTTCCTTGGAGGAGCCCCAAACAACTCCACGCGATTAAGGTAAGTTTCAAACCCGTTTTTGGATTGGACTGCTGTTAGTATTTTTAGCATCACTCCTTGTGTAAAGCTCCATTTTGAGTGATTCAAGATGTTTTGGAAAGCTAATTCATATACCTAAAACTTTCGTTCAGGCCCTAAAACCCAGTTTTGCTTGTATCCACCCGAAAAGGGGCCAAGAAATACAGGGCAAGTGTGCTGCCTGCATTTTCGTTTTGCAAAAACCTGCATGTACTGCTGTTAGTATTTTGAGCATATCTCTTTGTATAAAATTGATATAGGAGTGATTCGAATTTCCTTGAGACCCTAAGACATATATATACAACTTTAATTGAGGCCACCAAGTCTATTTTTGCCAATTACTCCTTCGAAACTGAGCGACAATACAAGACAGTAGAACTGTCCAGAAATTCTGTTTTGCCAGTTTAAGGTGATTTTCGCTAATATTGTGGGTAGTTTTGATGTGCTGAAACTATTGAACTTAATTAGATATTTGATTGAATGTTAAGGCATATATATACTCTTGTACAAACTAAGGAAAATTTAGCTAAGGAAGTCGACATATCTACTTGATCGCTGCCTGGAGGTTTATAAGTTCTTGGCGTTTGTTTGAGCTTTAGCTCTAAAGCTCTAAGGTTTGCACCTAAACTTGAACTTTGCTTTCAATTTATTTGGTTTGGAGATGTTGTGAGAAGCTTTAATCTTGGTGAAATAATAACCACGTAAAATTTGTTGGCATATTGAGTTTGGTGCTACTTGGATAGTTTATTTGCTTTGTGAAGTCATGAAGAATATCTTGAGACACATCAATATGGAAACGTGATCATTGAGAGTATGACTTGTAAATTGAGGTTCAAGTATGCTAAAATCACATTGGTGTTTTATGAAGCATTTTCGTACGACGACTTAATTCGCCCACACATACGGATTGCTTCGAGCATTATTTCATTCTTGATTATGGGGTGACGACCCTTCTTGATTTCGGATCTTGCCCATCTTGACCTTGGATTTGCATTTCGTCTTGACGATGGGTTTTCGTCCATTTTCGAGCACGAGTGGAAAGCCACTTTCAACATGGCTCTTGATTCTCTTGATTATTGGGTGACGACCCTTCTCGATATGGACTTCGGTCCCCTTCATTTGGACTTCGGTCCCCTTGATACGGACTTCGGTCCCCTTGATACGGACTTCGGTCCCTCTTGATATGGGCTTCGGTCCTTCTTGATATTTGATAGTGCTTGATGTGATAGCATGAAGTATGCGTTGGGCGAAATTAACTAACTAAATGACGTTCGTGAATTAGATTCGAAAGCCTTCTTGACACTGGGTATTTGAAGCTCGAAAGCATTCTTGAGACTCGGTATTTGAAACTTCGAAGGCATTCTTGACACTTAGTATTTGAAATATTAGTATCTTGAATTATCTTATGGCTTAATGACCTCTCAAAGTGTCGTACATTGATTAACTACTTGGCTATAACTCAAATGAGCTTACGTCTTGAACTTACTTCTTGCACTTATATTTGATTCATAGTGAACTACAAATTTACCAAAGGTGGAAATTCTTGGAATTGCTTTGGAAAGCTTCTTGATACGCGAGGTTTTGAATATTGATATCTTTAACCATTTGAATATATGATACTTACGTTCTCGAAGGAATGGTACCTTGATTTAGAACTTGTTGATATTTCATCTCTCGAAACCATTATACTATCGTTATGTACTTTATGATAATTTTGACAAGCCGATTCTAGAATTTATTGTGTGCTCCTAATTTAGTGTCTCTCTTTTTGAAACGAAATGCTAGTTAAGTTATGTACCACTAAGCTTCACGCTTAGCGATAGTTTGTTACTATCGTAGTGATGCTCGAGGGAGACTTAAGGACGGCCTATTGAGGTAGACTATTTGGAAGCTTAAAAGAAGATCACATTTGCACGAGCGTGTTCATTTTGCATGTGTTGGGGGACTTGCATATAATCCACGTGACACACTTAGGTATGCACTTTGAAATTTGTTTCCATGGGCCTATTTTCGATACTAAATTATTGTGAATGTCTTATTGAGTGAATTTATTTTGAACATTGAGGTATGAAATTTGCTTTTGATTCGTAAGTGGCACCCTCCTAAAAAGGGGGCGCTACAAGTTAGGTCCTGTTTGATCCTACATTCGTGCTAAACTTGCCTGCTGAGAATGAAACTAACCTAAATTATCATTGCTAAACCCTGAAAATATTTTCAAGAACTGCACATATGTTGAAATGATCTTTAATGCTAATTGAGACCTGTGTGTCCAACAATTAAACTTAAACCAGAGTTTAGACACTTAAGGGATACTATGGGATCTGTACTTTAAACCTGACTAATATTTAAACTTATTTAAGCTAAAACTGGCATAGGATGACTATGAATAATAAGAACTTGCCCCCTGTGACCCTTCGTGAGTAGTGACTGGTTAGAAATATTTTCTAGCACTGGTTTCAGTCTCCTCTTGGTCCTAAAAATGAATTCTTGACTGGAAACTAACTCTCTTAAAACAACTAGAAACTAAATTCTTGGGTATGTTGACTGTGACTTTGCCGTTGTCTTTCTCTGCTTTACCCTTGATTCTGCATTGCCTTGTTTTCCTTATTCTCCCATTGTGGTTGTTTTTTGTTTAGCCATTTGAGACCTGCTATGTTCCTTTTGATTGTGCTATAATTGTGCTTTGTACCACTTTGCTTGAAATCTGTAGAATCACTGATTGTTTCTGTTAGTTTTCTCTAAAGTTTTGAATATGTTAAAACTAGTTAGAAATCACAGATTAGTTAAAAATGAGATGTTGAGGGATTTTGGTTACAGTTTTTGTTCTTCTTGAAGTGAGGATTAATTGAGAATAAGTATATATATTGGGTATATTTGAGGGTATACAAAAAATGTTGACTTATCTTTCCATTAGGTGGATAAAGGGTATGCTCTTCATGGGGTTTTGCACTTTCTCTTGGTAGGTATATTGGTGGTATATTATGTATATCACAGCTTGGCACTTAGAAAATATTTGAGAAGAAAGATAACTTCGGGCCTGCTGTCTGGGCCTGCTACTCTCACTTTACACTTGGGCCTATCCCACATTTAGGCATGTTTCTACCGTTACTAGTTATTGTTAATGGGCCATGCCCAAATAATTTGTAATACATTTTTTTTGGCTTTGTAACAATTATTATAGTGCTTTAATTTTTGTACTTAGTTTAATTCGTGAATACGTACTAATATAATGTATACCCATTTATATCCTTGTCCACCCAAACCCGTTGGTGGACCCCGTTACGTATCTAGATCGAGTCAACCCAACTTGGAGCAAAAAATGAAGCATACGTTTTGGATCCGAGGTTACCCCAAGTCTTGCATATTTTCTATTAGGCTTGGTCGGCCCAAATCTCTATCTCTTATACTTGTGTATTTCAATTTCAAATTGTGTAGTTAATTATGAATTGGAACCTTTAAGATTATCTCACATGTTTAAAGTCGCCAAAAAAATCAATTTTTTTATACTATGTAAAACCAATTTTGGAAAATTAATACAACCTGTAGCTTAAAAACATACTGATTTGGACTAAAAACGACCAAATTTTATAAATTACGGACTGATTCGGACATTTTTTGAAACTTGTAGACTGATATGAACCTATGGACTATATGGACTAATTTAAGACTTGTGGACTGATTTGGACTTCCAAAAACTTGGACTATCTAAAAAAGACTAAAATTGGATTAAAATTGATAAAAATGTAAATATAGTTGACAAATGGACAATAATAGTGTGCCTTAAACTATTTTCTACACTTAAATAAAAATTCTTTAAAAACTTAAACTAAAAAACTTTTTTCTAAACTCGGGTGGGCTTATGTGGTGTTCTACTTAGGCTAACACCTTGGGTTTTAACCTAGGTGTTCTAGTCCAAAACCTAAAATGGCCAATTTTGGGTAAAACTCTACCATTTTTATTTCTTGAAAATGAGTAGTTTTTGTATGAATGACTAACCTCTGATTGCAGAAATATAAAACAAAAGCAGTTTTTATTAAAAACAATTTATATCTACAAGGCACACTATTAGTGTAATGACCCATTTGGTCGTTATAGTGTTTTGACCCATTTAACCTTATTTACCCTTCCCCCAAGTCCCGTTAGTATGATCTATGACTTAATGAAGTCATTGGGTTGGTTTCCGCAAGGTTCGAGTGTAAATTGAGTCATTGATGGAGAAGCTGGTTAAGTTAGCGGGTTAGAGTTGACCACGGTCAACGTCGGGTTAGGATGACCCCGCATCAATGTTTTGGAAGTTCCAACATGTTATTATATGATTTTGAACTTGTCCACAAGTTTTGGTGAGGTTCCGAAGAGTTTCAGATGTGTTTGGGTTTTGTCGCGCTCATATTCGATATTTTCACCGGAGGTCTGTGGAAAACAATGGCTCCAGATTGATCATCCGAACTTTTTTTTAGGTGAGGCTTGAACCATTAGATCCGTATAAAAATTACGAAGCTATAGGAAAAAGAATCGTCGCGTTTGGCCACCGTTTGAGGGAGTTATGCCCGTTTTAGTGCGGACTGTTCCAGCTGGCCGCTGGCAACGACCAAAGAGGCGCTATAGCGGTACCACTACAGCGGTCTGATAACCGCTACAGCAGCTGATGGGGGGCAGAATGCCCTATTTAATCCCCCAACTCCTACCCATTATTCCCAAAGACCCCAAAGTCAGTTTTCAAGAGAGAAAGAGGCAAAATTCATTCCATTCATTGGTGAAAACATCTTGGAGGGTAAGTCCCCATCTTTAATTGTTCCTTTTCCTTTCTTCTTCAAGTTCCATGATTAGTTTAAGGTCCACCAATGGGTTGTTGATTTTATTGTTAATTAATCATCTAGGAGTATAGATTATCACTTTCTAGGAAAGGAATTTGATTTCTTATGGTTCAAATTGCATGTTGAGACTAGGGTTCTAATAAAAATGTTCTAAAATCTATTGGAAAGGGTAAAATTGATTAGAAACCCATGAATTAAAGGCTAATGATTGTAGAGATAGAAGTTATGATAAATTCACCGTTAAATGATGGTTTCATCCATTAAAAGGGGGTAGAAGTAAGTGGTTCCTCTTCCCCAAATTATTGTTCTTGTTTAAATACATGGTTTGTTGCTTACTTAGCATCATATTGTTAGACTTTGACCGTTATGAGGCGCTTCGGAAATAGAAGACTTGTGTGGAGTAGTTCGTGGCTCCTGTTCTGCATTCGAGGTAGGTTACGGCTTACTTTAGTTAGACTTTGATTAGCTAAACGTATGTATTGTGTAGAATTGATGGGAGAAAGCATAATTAGGTCATCATACATAGTGTTTGGGTTGGATATTAGCTGGGTTGGTATGACTTCTGATTTTGTGGGCTCGTCGTCATTACTTTATGTACTGAAATATGAGGTGTAGTTGTATTCATGCTGTGACGATTCGGGATGGATTTCTATTAGGCTGATTGTTGTTGGTGGTGCCTCGTTGCCCCGTTATTGTGATTAGTCTTATTACATAAATTGTCGTATGGTACTCAATTCTCTTTTATTGTGACACATATCATCGGAGAAAGGAAGGAATACCGGTGTAATTAATTGTGATTTATATATTTATGATAATACGTAGATAAACCCTTGATGTATGATTTACTGTTGATGATAATATATTAAAAAAAAAAGTGGAGCTTCTTAGTAATACAAGGCTTAGTTGTGAGGCGTACTTGCTACAGGTGGAAGTCAAGAGTACATAGACCATTAGTTGGTCGAGA
>NC_081342.1:23934593-23969787 GCF_029784015.1 Lycium ferocissimum
ATATGTTAATACCGTAAGTGCGGAGTAAGGGCCATGTATATGCAAAGAATGCATTGATACGAACGCAGGTATGATAAGAGAATAGATACGAAAGGTAAGTAAGTAAAAGATATGAATGTATGTATACGAGCACGAAATAGAATATGGAACGTCCTACGGAAAGCAGGTAAGTACTATGAAGAGAATGTTAATGTCTCCCATCTTATGATATTTCATTTATTACCGTTATATTTCTTCATTATTACTGCTCATGCCTTACATACTTAGTACAATATTCGTACTGACGTCCTTTTTCCTTGGACGCTGTGTTCATGTACTTGCCGACGGTAGGGGGGGGACGGCTGGGGGGGCCGTAGGAGCTATCAGCAGAGTTGCAGAAGCCCTCCCTTATTTCGGAGGTGCTACTTTGAGATGTTATTATATACATATAGATATATATATTTTGGGCATGACGGGGTCCTGTCCCGTCCATATGATCAGTGTTCTAGTAGAGGCTCGTAGATACGTATGTGTGGGTAGTATGGTCCCATAGTCATTATGTAAATGAAAGTCTATGTATATTATTATTATTATTTTGATAGCCCAAAGGGCCTACGGTATATAAGTAGTATGTTCTATATGAAAGTCGCTTTTTATGATTATAAACGATAAGAGAAATGAATAAAGACAGGTTAAGCAATAGAATGAGGGGTGCTCGGTGGTCAGCCTCGGGTACCCGTCGCGGCCCGTAGGTCGGGTCGTGACAGTATTATTTATTAATTATGAATTGTTTTAGTTATTTATCCATTCACATGATCATTGATTGTTTGAGTATAAATGATTAAAGAAATTAAAACTGGCTAACGATTAATGGATTAACGGTTAAGGGTTCGCCTACTAGTGATAATAAAGTAGATGCCAGCACGATCGATAATTAGGGTCGTGACAATTACAATCCGTAGGTCAACCGTATTTTACGAATCCTTAATACCGGGGTGCCTAACACCTTCCCTGGGGGATCACTAGAACCCTTGCCCAAACTTTGATATAGATTGGTTTCTTTTAAAACTTAGTCCTTTTAAATGCACCCTTTCGAACTGGTTTTCCTAACTTACCAATAAGTTAGGTGGCGACTCTACAAACAATGTTCATTTAGAGCACCATCTACGTAAAAGTATATTTTTTCCTTTTTCCTGGTACGATTGACAGCTGTACTTTCCTGGAGCACTTTCCTTTTTCAAATGAAGCAAGGGCAAATTCGAATCGGAAAAAATATGACCCGCTATAGATGGCGACTGTGCTGGGGAAAATTTAAGGTTCTAACCATAAGGTTTTCAATAATTTATTTACTTTTTATGTGTTTAAATTCCCGCAAAATAACTGTCATTCATGCATGCATACTCCGCCACTCCTGATATTTATTTTACACTTTTTCCAAGGGTGACGCCGCGGGATTAGCTGCGGTCATACCTTTACTAAAAAACTTTTTTGCTATATTCTTTGGAGGTCTCTAAGGTCGAGTAGGCATGCGGTCATCCCACAGCCTTAGAGAGCCCACCCCCAGCTTATCTGCTTGGGTAACCTGTGTCATTTGCTTGAAAAATCACTCTAGAATAATTAGTGTAGAGCAAAGCCAAATCCTTACTGATATAGCGCATGCTGACCATAGACCAGTTTGGGTATCTCAGACCTACCAGAATCGGACAGGACAGACACCTTACTGTGTTCAGATGGTGTAAAAACCTGAAGACACTGCATCCCACTACTTGCTATTTGGAAGCATTATTATGCCTTGTGTGAAATAAATTACTGTTCCTGGGGGTAGGGAACTAACAATGTTCTGTCTTGCAGATGTCTCTTAATGTGCAGTTTGATATGATTGTGGGTCCACCACCAGCTTTAGTGATGTGATGGGAAGGTTTGACTAATGATCAGAAGAAAGAGATAAAGGGTTGCATAGGGCATCTACCTTCGTTGATGAATATGACTGAGGTTCGGGTTTGCTAGAGATTATTACTGGTTATTGGGATAACGACAGAGTGGTGTTCATATTTAGAGAAATAGAGATGACTCCCACTTTAGAAGAAATTAGAGATATCTTGGAAAGCGTGGGAAGCGCTAACAGATCTAAAAAGAAGCTAGGTCGAAATATCCTCAGCCCTCACAAACCTACCCTAAAAGAAATCAAAGACATGTTTGCTATCAACAAAGCTGATTGGGCACAGGGACCCACTATAGCCTTTAGAGAGTTATATAGGAGGTATTCATCCAAACGGGGGTACGAAAACCACATCCTTGAGTTTTCTTCACTCCAGTCCTGAGAAGCTAACCAAACACTAGCCTTTATCACCTGCCTACTGGGAACCATGGTATTTCCACTAAATGCCTCCGTAGCCATAGACACCCGGGTCGTGTTTGTTGCCCATGCTGATCGTAGAGGAGTTACAACGAATGGGCTTACCAAATATTTTGATATTATCCCGATCATCATATCAGATATATACCGAGCATTAGGAAAGTCTTTGCAGCCATTATTACTACTTCCAGGGTTGCAATGTCTTAGTCCAGTGGTGGATACTTAAACATTTAGATAGAAGTGGTTTCTCTTCCAGCCGAGATCCGGCCCTAAGAGAGGATGATTTGAGAGTCACTGTTGTGCCTTGTGGGATTCAAGATAAACGAGGATGGGCTCACATCTTTTCCAGACTAATAGATGAACATATCAGGTGGAGAGTACCTGATTTTCATTACAAGACTGTTTGTGTTAAGAGTCGTAGGTGTCCCTATTTACCGGTTATAGGCATTAGGGGAATCAGACCCCACGCATCATTGAGAGTACTTAGACAGTTTGGTATGAGACAGGTTATCCCAAATGTGGGAGATATGGGAGAGTTTGTGAGAGATTACGAAGAAGAACGCACCGAGGGTATTTAAGATGCAAGAAAAGATCTGAAGAACGTAATGAGAGAAGATAAGTTAGATGAGGATCCAAATAATCCTAGTCATGACGAAGATTTAGGGTTGAGTTAGCAGGTACTACCACTCCAGGACCATACCTTTATAAGTTTTCTGAGGATAGAGAACCCGAGAATGCGATTCAGGTTAGAAGGATGAAACGACGAGCAGAAGAAAGGGCAGAAAACTATCAGGCAAAGACAGAATACGACCAAAATGTGATAGAAAGTTTGGCAAGTGAGGCGGATGCCTCATTGACGAGTTTGGAGTGGCTCGACACCTTTAGTAGAGGAGCCATAGATACAAGGACGTCATCGACAGATGTTCAGAGGGGCCAATGGGTTGGGACAGCATTGATACCGACTCCCCACGTAGCCATTCAGACCGCCCTTCGAAAGTCTAAAAAGGCTCAGACTGAGAGGGAGAAGATTTCGATTCGAGGAGTGGACTTCTTTTGATATTATTGCATTCATTTACTTTAAAGACTTGTAATCCCACTTGGGAAAGATATTATTAATGAAAAACAGTAGGATGTTTATTTTTGGGAAACAATAAATTTGTTTTACATACGGCACAATTTTACTTCATGCGTTGGTAGCCTTGGAGTAACGAGGTATAGGAAAATGAATTATATATCATCTAAATTCTTATTTGATATAACTGTTATGTGAAAATCATATATATTATTAAAACTATTGATTGGTCCACATTCCGGACACTACCTAAAAGAAAAACCAAGAAGACAACCTACAAATCTAATTTAGCTCCACTCTTAAAAGGTTGATTTGCTAATAGGAAATGGAGACTCCGGACAGCATGAGTGCAACTTCTCCTTACGTCAATCTAGTCAGCGATAATGAGGACATGGAAACAACAAGTAGAAGAACCGACAGTGGGACAATAACCTAGCCCTAGCTACTGCTAGAATGAAAGAAGTTGTCCAAACCACTAGGGCAGCAAATGAGAAAATGAAAGAAGTTGAAACTCTCTGCCCTAAGTTGAAGAACTAACTAAGCAACACCCTGCCAACAAGGTAAAACGGGAAAAGATTCTTGAAGCGCCACTTGGGAGTTATACCCCACTCAGTCAACAAGAAGGGCTTGACCCCATACCTTACGAAGATAATGAACTACTTATCCCCAATTTGAAGCGAGAAGTCTATAGAGACCCGCGCGAATCTCAGCTCGAGAAATCTCCGATTTCATGCACAATTGTTCTCAAGGGCACAAGATTGCATAATTGGGATACGCCAGTAGAAATGTCCAAATGAGAACTCTTAGAGACTTTTGGGAGTTTTGGAGTGTACGCGCAAAGCCTAAATCTGTTGCCACCATGTGCTCCTTCCATGATCCACAAAAAAGGCCTCTACCAACGAAGTCAGTCGAGGCATACAACCAATGAGTATGGAGTGTTGGAGAGAAAGTTGATCCAATGGATTTACCAAGGGAGAATTAGCCAACTACAGGGGCCCTACTCTTTCCTGACCCGTGACCAAGGAAACAATCATCCGGAAAGAATATCGAGGGTAAGGTTCTGGAGAAGTGACTTCTCCAAATTTGAGGAGTCATATGCCAGGATTCACTCCCTACTATGTAGTGTGAAGAAGATAAGAGCAGTGTTACAAACCTATCAGGGTCGCCCAGGACCTCCAAGAGAAAGGGTTTGCGTATTTCATCATGGTCGCCCTAGCCACGACATTGAGAAATGTGTGGATTTCAAGCCTGAATTAGAACGCCTCATGAATGAAGGCCACGTTTGGATTATGGCAGGAAGACAAGGTTAGAAGATGAAGATGAAGATGAAGAAGACAATGAAGACCTTCTTAGTATGGTTGGGAAGAAAAAACATAAGTATCCCTTTATTGCTTTCAATAAGATAGAATATCCCTTTTCCTTTTTATATAAACGGAACCACGTCGACCTGATGTCCTATTGGGGGATATGTGGGAAGCCTACATAAGTCCTGGTTAGGGTACAAAGCTAAGTTTTGGGTAGCATAGGAAAAAACCTTTTTCTGTGTAATGCCCGAACTACGAATAGACCTGATTTCCATTTGGTGGGATACGTAGGTACTCTATTTAAGACTCGGTCCTTTTAAAATAAAAATTAAAAATCCCCCTAAGTACACGATGGATAGAAGAAAATCAACCATGAAGACCACTTACCAAAAATCAATATTCCTAAGAACACAAAAAGACCAAACTACCCTCGGAATGTAAATCAATCAAGAGTTGAAATAAGATATATGTAAATCAATCAAGAGTTGAAATAAGATATATGTAAATCAATCAAGAGTTGAAATAAGATATATGAATCTATGTGCTCTAAACTGCGAACAAAGTGATATTTTGTATTTTGTGCCTAAAACTAATATTAACTTGGGAGCCTTTGAGTTATTTTCTCTTATAGGCAGGGGTCGGTTCGCTGGCACCAGTTACTCGATCAAAAGCTGTTGTAGCATCCTTAAAACCTCCACAAGAAGAAAACATGCTTGAGACTCCGCTACCAATCAACAACCAAAATAGAACTGCTTTAGTCAAGGGTACCCCAATAGCTGACATAGCTAGAATGCCTTTGGAAGAGGTCGTTAACCTGCTAATAAGGCAATTAGATGAGGCTAGAGAAGAAAAAACCTGCCTAAGGGCTAAAAAAGAAAATGCTACGAATACTGAGGCTAGAAGGCTTGCACCCGTGTTCCCAAATATAGACTTACCAATCCCTGACCATTCCCACAAACTCAGATTGGGGCTACTTTACAAACTCCACTGCACTGAAACACCACCCATATGGGGAATTCCTCCCACCAAACACCAGCTTTCTAAATACTTGCTCATGCTACAGCACCTCACAACCCAAACGTTTATCAAACTCCTCGAGTAGTGGGAACTCCTACAATCTGCCCTGTGTAACCAAATGTTACTTTTCAAGACCATATCACCCATATTGACTTGTCGCCAGAACAAGAGAACATTGAAATGTTCTTTGAGACAAGAATAGACAAAATCGAGAAGGAGATGGGGAAGAAAATTATTGAACTAGAACATGGCTCTAAAAAGAAAGAGGGGCTGAGATACACTGATTTGTGCATACATCCAGACTTGGGTTTACCAGAAGGTTTCAAAATTCCCAAATTTGACCATTTCAATGGGTAAGGCAATCCCAGGGCCCACTTGAGAGCTTATTGCGACCAGTTGGTCGGGAGCGGTGGAAACGATGCTTTTCTCATGAGATTATTCAATCAAATTATGTCTAGAACAGCTATGGAGTGGTTCATCTCACAAGACATCAGTCGATGGAAAACACGGGAGGAGATGGCAAGTTCATTCATGGAGTGTAACATCCCGTAAATTCGAGTTAGGTATGAATGTGTAAAAAAAATCTAGTGTTAAGATGATATTATACCTATATGAATCCATCCTTGATGAATTCGGGTGGAAGATGGTCGTTTTGAAGTCAAACCCATAATTGAAGTTCTTAAAGGCTCTTAAATTCGCCTAAGTTTTGGTAGGTCTGTCTTCTAGGCGATTTTCATGAAAACGTGTTGTGAATTTGGAAAAACTTCCTTGATTAAAATTGTAGATCTTTGAAATAGCTTGCCAATGGTAGGTCTCCCAGCCCAAGAAAAGTTATGTACAAAATGTTATGATCGTTTTACTGAGGGAATGGCAACTGTCGAAAAGAAAAAAATGTGTTGGGCCCGCGCTGCGGACCCAGCACGAAAGAACTCAGCTACGGACCAAAATAAAAACATTATTAGGTGCTGAACTCATGACGCAGACTCAGCACGGATCGCGAATTATTTTCTGATTTCGAATTTTCTTTAAGTCCTACTTTGTTGTGTTATTTTTCACTTCGTTTCAAATCAATATTTCTAAGAAAAAGAACCCTAGAAAAGTCTCTCTAACCCTAAGATTTCTCACTCAATATTGATCATTCCCACACCATATTCATCCCCTCTTGATAGCAAATCATCTTTCTAAAACCCTAAGTTCTTGTATTTTCAAGAAGAAGAAGATAGGGGCGTGTGGAATTCGTCTGTGATTGTTGAACCTTGGGAATTCAATTTAGTAGCTTTTTAGCGGGATTAAGGTATGTCTCTTTAAAAAATAAAATTCTTTTTGAATATAAAGGTAATTCATATGTCTCTTTTACAAACTCTCTTGAAAGATTGATTCTTTATAAAAGCATGTTTTGAATGATATGATGAATTGGTTTTACATTCTTAAAATCTATTACATGCTTTGATTAATGGTTAATATGTGTGAGGGGACGATCCCACATTAAACCTATATTGTAACAAACCCAATATATGTATAAGATATTATGAATATTTTCCTCTATGAGAGATGCTTAGTGATGATGGTTAATTTTGGTATTGATGATTTTACAAAGGAACTATGACAGAGTAGTCTTGTTTAAAGAAGTGAAAACGTTTTCATGATTATCTATGAAATTATGAACTTTCGTAATGGCATAATGAGCTTTAATGCTATTTGATGGTGTGACTACTTTGAGGCAAATTGTGAATCGGCTTCTATGCTATGAACTTTGTTGTTGTGTTTGGCCTAGCTACTCGGGAGGAAGGGTAGCCACTATGGATCCTAGTGTGTTAATGCCTAGCCATTAGGGAGGAAGAGTGGCCACCGCTGGGTTCGCTACTCGGGGTGTGACTTATGCCTAGCTATTCGGGAGGAAGGATAGCCACCAAGAATTATATGTTCCGGTGTGGTGCGCTATGCGCGATGTGCTTGATTCTTGGGCCTGTATTAGCATGTGTAACATTCTTATTCTCTTATGAAATTGTGGATGACTATCTTAATTGATTTAAAAGGCATATTTGAAGTTGTAACTTGACAAGAGACTATATAATCGATTTTGATACTTATTATTGAGATACATAGCCTGAATAACTGTTCTTACATTGCTCTCACTTGGCTTGCAAGACTGATTTCTTTATGTATTATGTACTCTATTTTCTTATTACTTATTGTCCCCGAGGCACTCACTGAGTACGAAGTACTCAGGCAGACCATTGTTGTTTTTGATGGTATGTTAAGTAACAGAGATGAGTAGGTTCTTGATACTCCAGGCGTTTAGGAAGGACTTGTTGTTGTTGCTGATTTGGTGAGCCCACACATTTATTCGTGGGACACTCTATTTATTTAATTCCATTTATTTATTTTAGTTTCCGTGCTGCGTCCCGATGGGTTAGACATTTACTCCTTATTCTTAGAAGCTCCTTAGTATACATTCGAATGTGGTTAGAAGAAAAGTTGTCGTTTAACTCTTTCGGGCACACTATCATATTTTGGGTGAATTATTTAAATTATAAAGACTTCCGCTGATTTAATTTATATATTCATGATTTTTTACATTTGTTTATAAACTGTTGGAGGCGAATACTGAACCTGGCGGGTTCAAGTGTTATTATTGTTCATTGAGGTTCTTCCGATGTTGTTCATGACGTCGGATGCCGGTCACGTCTAGGGTGGGTTTCGGGGCGTCACAAGCTTGGCATCAGAGCCTAGGTTTAAATACACCTAGGATTATTGTCGGTGTCTGTGGAGCTGTGTCTAGTGGAGTTTTCCTTGTGCAGCCTGATCACCTGCATGAACGAGAAACTCACAAGACATTTATAGGTGTTTCCTATTCTTCTTGATTCAAGATTGTCTTTGCAGAGCTTAAAGTCTTTTTAGGATCATTCTAATTCGCTCGTTAATTCGTGCCTTGCAGAAATAACTCTGACGCGATCCAAAAATGGTATCCGAGGACATCCTGCGGGAGTTAACCAAAATCTTAGGGGCGCGAATCTTTGGTAATGGAAATGATGCTGGAAATCAAGCACCACCTTCAGCACCGCCTACTCCTGCTGTTCTTATTGCGGGTGTACCTGACATTGGTACTATGCAAATAGCTATTCAAATGTTAACTACATTAGTTGCTGCTCAGCAGCAGCGTGGAGGTGTAGGACCTCACAGTGGAGGCAGACTTAAGTAATTCCTCAACTTGAAGTCACCAGAGTTCTTTGGGTCACGAGAGATGGATGACCCCCAACACTTTTCAGATGAGACCTTCAAGGCATTGAGGGCAATAGATGCCCGGGATTTCAAAGCTGCAAGGCTTGCTTCTTATCAGTTGAAGGATGTTGCTCACGTATGGTTTGAGATGTGGGAATATGAGAGGGGTGACGCTGATTTAGCTTCGACATGGGCTGAATTTTAAGAGGCATTCATGGAAAGGTTCTTGTCTGATGAGGAAAGAGTTGCTATGGCTACGAAGTTTGAAAAGCTAGAGTAGGGTAACAAGTCAGTTCATGAGTATAGTTTGAAGTACACCCGTCTGTCAAAATATGCTTTATACATGATTCCGACTGAAAAGCATAATTTGACTCATTTTGTGAAAGGCTCGGTACCACGTATCAAGTCTGCATGTGCTGCTGTGGCTATGTCTCCTACTTGCACTTTCTCATCTCTGGTTGGGTTCCTTTGAACAACAAGAGAGTTGGAAAAATGAAGAGAAGGTGGATCAAGATCAGAACAAAAAGGCCCGATCAGCATGTGGTTTTAGTGGTAATAATTATAAGGGAGGTCAGAGTAAAGGGTATTCAGCACCTGCTCAGTTTGGCGCATATTCGAATGCTAGTATACCTTCTGGTAGGCAAGGTCAGAAGAATAACAACCAAAGCAGGTTCTCCCAAGGTAGTAGTCGATCCGCTATATGGGAGGATCGTATATGTCATCACTATGGTATTGGGGGGCATCTTAAGAGGGACTGCAGAAAGTGGCTACATGAGATGACTGCTATGAATAACCAAAAGAATGATTTGCCTGCTTTTGCATCTACTAAAAATCAACTTACTGGTAATGCTAACAATTATAATCAGAATGCTCGTAATAACGGCAAGGGAAAGAAAGTTGATAATGCTTCTGGTGGAGGGACAACTCGACTTTATGGGCTGACTCGTAGAGAGGAAGCTGAGGCTTCTGATACTTTGGTTACAGGTATCCTTACCATCTGTTCTCATGATTCTTACTCATTGATTGATCCGGGTTCAAATTTATCCTATGTGACCCCTTATTTTGCTCTTGATTTCGGGATGAAACCTGAACCTTTGTGTGAATCTTTTGCTGTTGACACGTCTTCTGGTGTTCCTATTATTGCTTCTAGAGTGTATAGAAATTGTGTTGTTGTGATCAAGGGACGTGAGACCATGGCTGATTTGTATGAACTTGAGATGGTGAATTTTGATGTAATTATGAGGATGGACTAGTTGTCTGCATGTTATGCTAATGTGGATTGTCCCCATAAGTTAGTTCGCTTCGCCTTTCCCGAGAAGCCTGTTATTGTCTGGGGGGGTGAAATTGCTAAGCCAAAGGGTAGATTTATTTTCTATCTTAAGGCTTATAAGATGATTGCGAAGGGGTGCATTTACCATTTGGTTGTTGTTAATGATACAAAAGTTGTAGTACCTGAATTTGCATCTGTTCCCATAGTTAGTGATTATCCCAAAATGTTTCCCGAAGATCTCCCTGGTATTCCTCCTGATAAGGTTATTGATTTTGGGATTGATAGTATTCCTGACACCCAACCTATTTCTATCCCACCTTATCGTATGGCTCCAGCGGAGCTAAAGGATCAGTTGAAGGACTTGTTGGATAAAGGTTTCACCCGACCAAGTTCCTCACCTTGGGGTGCTCCAGTCTTATTTGTTAGAAAGAAAGATGGTTCCCTTAGGATGTGCGTTGATTACCATCAACTTAATAAAGTGACCATTAAGAATAAATATCCTTTGCCTAGGATAGATGATTTATTTGACCAACTTCAGGGTGCTAAGTTCTTTTCAAAGATTGACCTGAGGTCTGGGTATCACCAATTGAAGATAAAGGAAAAGGATATCCCGAAAACCGCCTTTCGTACGCGTTATAGGCACTTTGAGTTTCTAGTCATGTCCTTTGGGTTGACTAATGTGCCTGCTGCATTCATGGATTTGATGAATTGTGTGTTTAAGCCTTATCTAGACCGCTTCATTGTTGTGTTTATTGATGATATTTTAGTGTATTCTAAAAGTCGCGATGATCATGCAAATCACTTAAGGATAACTGTCACACCCCGACTTTACTAGGGTGTGATGGGCACCCGACCCCACGTTTGGAGCCGAGCGAACCCGCTGACTCGTTACATATCAAATCTTCCAAAAATTCTTACGTCAACAAGTAATAGAAAACGTAGATAAGCCTCCAGATTTTTTTTTTTTTTTGAAACATAAAACAACGGGACGCGTTGGGCGATAATACGCCGCCGTCCGAACCGACATACTACACTCATGACTACGTACGCAAAGTCTCTAACTTCAATCCAGAGATCCTAGCATATAAGCTCGACTCGGCAGCACTCCAAGAACAAGTGGGGCTCGCCAACTCCATTGGAACGTCTTCTATCCTGGCTTCTGTCCATCTGGGTGTACCTGCGCGGCATGAACGCAGCCCCCGAAGAAGAGGGGTCAGTACGAGCATTGTACTGAGTATGTAAGGCATGGAAAGTAACATAGTAAGAGTGGTAGAGCATGTCATGTGAGAGAGAATATCCTGTACATATGAGACATATCAGGTAAAACTGTAACCTGTACATATGGAACATATCATGTGGCGTAATCTGTACATATGGAAGATATCATGTATAGAGGAGTAATCTGTACATGTGAGTGCCTCTTAAGGCGGAATCATGCATGCTTACTGTTCCTTTGATATACATACATAACCCGTCTGAATCACATAACATCATTAGCCCGCGTTTGGGCCTCCCGCGTCCGGGGTAACCATCTCATGCCGCCCACCAGTGGTGATCGTGCCCGGCCCTCTAGGCTCGGTGTAAACTTAGCAGCCCGCCTTAGCGGTGACATGCCCGGCCATCTAGGCACGGTGTAACTGTCACAACTTAAGCATGCATAAGAGCCCAATCAAAAGCTATAACTTTATCGGAGTGACGTAAGGTCGGTAACCTCCGATTATATTATGGAATGGGAATAAGCATCCACCGATGTGGGATTTTGCTCGAACCAATGTGGGATTCGCCTAAACCAATGTGGGATTCGCCTAAGACAAGCCTTACGCTCATCCCCCACTTTGGGACTCAGCGTTCTTACTGAGGTTTGCGCCACCACTGGGTTTGCCCCACCATTGGGTTTGCCCCACCACCGGCTTTATGACACCTCACCTTGAAGGAACAATTATAAGGCGAGACTATCAACGAAGGACAACATCACCGAAAAACATAGGACAGGATCATAAAGCATCGTTCCATATACTTTGGAACCTTTAAAATAGTCATTATCCAAGAAATAGCTTAACATTTCGTATCGTCATATTCATAGTAAGAACATATCCTTGGCATACTCGTCATAGACACTTTCTCATATCGGGCATCATCATTGTCGTTATATAATCGTATTCGTCGTTTTAGTCATAAAAGCTTTCAAAATCATGAACTTGGTTTTTAGAAAAAAAAATGAATATTTTGAAAAACATTTATAAACTTTTAGGAAAGAAAACCATGCCTTAAAACCATTACTTCTAACTTTTGAAAATGAGAACGCTATGGAAGCATTTAACACATCTCACGTACGAATCATGCCATAAAAAGAAAGGGCGTAGCCTTAACATACCTGCGCCGCGCCTTACTAGCTATGTTTATTCGTCCGAACTTGTTAGTCTACATTCAATAAAATCAGCACTATCGTTAGATTCATCGACATGTACTTGTCGTAACCTTTCAAGTTGATTCACTTTATGTCCGCCGGAATTTCGGCAAAGCATCTCCCCTATAAATATACCGTCCCCGAGAGTCTATCTCGGCCAATTTTTAATCAACAACAATCCGGGAATTCAACCGGCCAAACTATCAACAATACCAACAAGTATTCTAGCAACACTTCAATAACCAATTCAATCCAATCCAATTTTTAATTCAATTCAATTCAACACATAATCTTCCAACAACTCAATCAACCTACTACTTTATCCGAAACCTTCAACTTCAACAACAACCATGTATTTCATGATCATTCGTATGCATTAACTTCGACAACAACCTTCATTACACGTTACATGATCCATATCGACAACAACTAGAATATCAAATTACATCAATTTACACTAACTTACCAAAACACCTATTTCGACCATAATCACTCCTTACATGTCTTCATGCATTTTCATCCATCTCTATACAATATAACAACAACATAACAATCAAAATGCTAAATAGAATTGTTTCATTTTCTCCTACATCATACAAGGACCACACGACCACCACACTTTATACATACTTCCATGCATTTTTTACTCATTTCTTAGCATTTCAATAACAACCAACATGCTACATACACTACATGCACATTTCCATGAATTCTCATCTTTTCATACATTACAACAACAAACAACGTTCTACATAGAATCAATCCATTCTTCCCTTGCAAGACAACACAACACACATATATTCGGCCATTACCACACACCACACGGCCACACTTCAATATCATTGATTTCATGTTTTTCCTTCATTTTTTCCGTACCATAACATGTACCAAGCATCCATAATACATAAAGGAAGATTAGTTCTTACCTTTTTCCTTCAACTTTCCACTTGACTAGGGTTATGAATTTGTGCAAATGAGTGATGTTCTTGTTCAACAACCCTTCCATGTTGTAGAGGAACTTCCAATTGCTTGGAATGCTAGGGAAAAATATTTTTCTCCTTCACTCTCTTTAGGCCATGTTTGGCCGAATCCTCCTTCTTTCTTTCTCTTTCTTTTTTTTTTCTTTATTTCTTTCTCTCCAAGTCTTTCTCTCATTAAAATGATGACCACTTGCATATATATATAGTGTTTGAAAGCATGTAAGGGGCACATGCCCCCCCTTCTTTCTTTTTTTTTCTAGACTTTTCTTTTCTTTTTCTTTTTCTCTTTCTTTTGTTTTCCGAATTTTCTTTCTTTTTCTTGAACTTTTTATAAAATAAAAGATGACTTATTTTGGTCATCATTTTTCATTCTTTTTCTTCACAGGGCCAATATGGCCCCTTTTTGGAACTTTCTTGAATTCTTATAAAATGACCATTTTACCCCTAGCCTTTTTAAACATTTTCATGAACTATTTTGCGAATTTTCCTTTTTCGCCCTCAACCTTTCTCAATATTCCATATCAACAATATTCCTAAATAATATTAATAACCCACTTGCATTAAAATAGTTTTGGAAAACGATCTTACCTTCCACATTCCATGACTTCTTCGAAATGTCCGAGCGCACGAAATACGGGCTATAACAATAACTTTGACAACACTTGAGGAGAACGAGCTTTATGCAAAATTCTCTAAGTGTGAATTCTGGCTTGAGTCTGTGGCTTTCTTGGGTCATGTGGTGACTGGTGACGACATTAAAGTAGACCCTCAGAAAATCTCAGCGGTTAAGGATTGGCCTAGACCAACTAGTGCAACGAAAATTCGTAGTTTCTTGGGTTTGGCAAATTATTACAGAAAGTTTGTGGAAAGTTTTTCATCTATAGCCTCGCCATTGACTAAATTGACACAGAAGACTGCTAAGTTTCAGTGGTCCGAAGCTTGTGAAAAGAGTTTCCAAGAGCTTAAGACAAGGTTAACTTCGGCTCCTATTTTAACTTTACCTTCTGGGTCTGATGGATATGTGGTGTATTATGATACTTCTAGAATTGGTTTGGGTTGTGTATCAATGCTAAATGGTAAGGTGATTGCTTATGCTTCACGTCAATTGAAGAAGCATGAGAAGAATTATTCGACTCATGACTTGGAGTTGGCTGCCGTTGTATTTGCCTCAAAAATTTAGCGTCATTATTTGTATGGTGAGCATTGTGATGTTTTTACTGACCGTAAAAGCTTGCAATACATCTTCAAACAGCGAGAGTTGAATCTCAGATAGAGGAGGTGGTTGGAGTTGTTAAAAGATTACAACTTGAATATCTTGTATCATCCTGCTAAGGCTAATGTGGTTGCTGATGCTTTGAGTAGAAAATCTATGGGCACGTTGGCTTATTTGCATGCTCATGACATGCCTATGGGGAAAGAGATTCGAAGGCTTGCCAGTCTTGGGGTTAGGCTTGATGAAACTGAAGATGGAGAGTTAGTTAGAATCACTCCATCACGGTCTGACATTGTAGAAAGGATTAAATCCAAGCAATATGAGGATGAACTTTTGGCAAAGCTGAGAGATGGAGTGGAAAGGGGTGAGTACACTTTCTTTACTGTTGGTACTGGTGATAGTGTTTTACGGTTGCAAGGACGATTGTGTGTTCCTGATGTTGATGGTCTTCGACAAGAATTAATGATGGAAGCTCATAGTTCCAAGTATTTGGTTCATCCGGGATCCACCAAAATGTATAAGGATTTGAAACAACACTACTGGTGGAAGAGCATGAAGGTTGATATTTCTAACTTTGTGGCTAAGTGTTTGAACTGTCAACAGGTGAAGGCTGAACATCAAAGGCCTGGAGTGACTCAGAATATTGAGATTCCGCAGTGGAAGTGGGAGGAGATCAACATGGATTTTGTTGTGGGGTTACCCCGCACAAAGGCCAAATTTGACTCGATTTGGGTTATCGTGGATAGACTCAACAAGTCTGCCCATTTTCTCCCTATGAAGACATCGTATACAGCGGCGGACTACGCCAAGTTATATCTAAAAGAGATAGTTAGATTGCATGGTGTTCCGACATCGATTATATCTGACAGAGGTACGCAATTTACTGCTCATTTTTGGACATCCTTTCAGGAAGGGTTGGGAACTAGAGTGAAATTGAGCACTGCCTTTCATCCTCAAACTGACGGGCAGGCGGAGACTATTCAGACTTTGGAAGATATGCTATGAGCCTGTGCAATCAATTTTGGAGGAAGTTGGGAGGAACACCTACCTTTGGTGGAATTCTCTTACAACAATAGTTATCAAGCGAATATTCAGATGGCTCCTTATGAGGCTCTTTATGGGAGGCGATGTCGGTCTCCAATTAGTTGGTTTGAACCAACGAGAGTACAGTTGTTGGGCCCTGATTCAGTTCATGAGGCGATCGAGAAGGTAAATCTTATTATGCAGTGACTGAAGACCGCATAGAGTAGACAAAAGTCTTATACGGACATGAGGCGTAGGGAATTGGAATTTGTTGTTGGTGACAAGGTTTTCTTGAAAGTGTCACCTATGAAGGGGGTAATGCATTTTGGCAGAAAGGGAAAGCTTAGTCCTCGCTATATTGGTCCTTACGAGATAACGAAAAGGGTTGGGAAGGTAGCGTACGAGTTGAGATTATCGGCTGAGATGTCCATGGTTCATCCGGTGTTTCATATTTTAATGTTGAGATTGTACAAACCTGATCCTTCCCATGTGTTGAATCATTAACAGATAGAAATTAAAGAGGCATTGTCTTATGAAGAAGAGCCAGTTCAGATTTTAGATCGTCAAGTTAGAAGGTTGAGAACAAAGGATATAGCATCGGTTAAAGTGTTATGGCGAAACCATAACACTGAGGAAGATACTTGGGAAGCGGAGGAGGACATGAAGAAAAGATATCCTCACTTGTTCCCTACTATAGGTATATGTTGAACCTTTCGGATGTATTTTCCAGTGAAAGTTTAGAGTGAAGTATAAATCTCACAATGGTGTTTAGGCTTGAATGATGCATTCGTTACATGTTTAGTCGTATGTTATCTCTGAGGATGTTTCACCTTGCTAGAAGAACTCTTGAAATTCTGAAATTTGAGGTTTAGTAAAGAATCCTAGGCCATGACTTTCATTCGGGGACGAATGATCTTAAGGGGGGGATAATATAACATCCCGTAAATTCAAGTTAGGTGTGAATGTGTTAAAAAATCTAGTGTCAAGATGATATTATACCTATATGAATCCATCCTTGATGAATTCGGGTGGAAGATGGTCGTTTTGAAGTCAAACCAACAATTGAAGTTCTTAAGGGCTCTTAAATTCGCCTAAGTTTTGGTAGGACTGTTTTCTGGGCGATTTTCATGAAAATGTGTTGCGAATTTGGAAAAAATTCCCTGATGAATTGTAGATCATCGAAATAGCTTTCCAATAGTAGGTCTCCCAGCCCAAGAAAAGTTATGTACAAAAAGTTATGATCATTTTACTGAGCGAATGTCAACTATCGAAAAGAAAAAAAAATGTCTTTGGGCCCGCGTCGCTGACCCAGTATGGAAGAACTCAGCTGCGGACCAAAATAAAAACATTATCAGGTGCTGAACCCGCGACGCGGACTCAGCACGGATTGGGAATTATTTTTTGATTCCGTATTTTCCTTAAGTCCTACTTTGTTGTGTTATTTCCCACTTCATTTCAAATTAATATTTCTGAGGAATAGAACCCTAGAAAAGTCTCTCTAACCCTAAGGTGAGTTCTCACTCAATATTGATCATTCCCACACCATATTCATCCCCTCTTGATAGCAAATCATCTCTCTAAAACCCTAAGTTCTTGTATTTTCAAGAAGAAGAAGATAGGGGCGTGTGGAATTCGTCTGTGATTGTTGAACCTTGGGAATTCAATTTAGTAGCTTTTTAGCGGGATTAAGGTATGTCTCTTTAAAAAATAAAATCCTTTTTTGAATATAAAGGTAATTCATATGTCTCTTTTACAAACTCTCTTGAAAGATTGATTCTTTATAAAAGCATATTTTGAATGATATGATGAATTGGTTTTACATTCTTGAAATCTATTACATGCTTTGATTAATGGTTAATGTGCGTGAGGGGACGAGCCCACATTAAACGTAGATTGTAACAAACCCTATATATGTATAAGATATTATGAATGTTTTCCTCTATGAGAGATGCTTAGTGATGATGGTTAATTGTTGGTATTGATGATTTTACAAAGGAACTATGACAAAGTAATCTTGTTTAAAGAAGTGGAAACGTTTTCATGATTATCTATGAAATTATGGATTTTCATAATGGCATAATGAGCTTTAATGCTATTTGACGGTGTGGCCACTTTTAGACAAATTCTGAATCGGCTTCTATACTATGAACTTTGTTGTTGTGTTTGGCCTAGCTACTCAGGAGGAAGGGTAGCCACTATGGATCCTAGTGTGTTAATGCCTAGCCATTCGGGAGGAAGAGTGGCCACCGCTGGGTTCGCAACCCGGGGTGTGATTTATGCCTAGCTATTCGGGAGGAAGGATAGCCACCGCGTACTACATAGTCCGGTGTGATTTATCCCTAGCTATTCGGGAGGAAGGATAGAACCCGAGAATTATATGTTCCGGTGTGGTACGCTATGCGCGATGTGCTTGATTCTTGGTCCTGTATTGGCATGTGTGACATTCTTATTCTCTTATGCAATTGTTGATGACTATCTTAATTGATTTAAAAGGCATATTTGAAGTTGTAACTTGACAAAAGGCTTTATAATCGGTTTTGTTACTTATTATTGAGATACATAACCTGAATAACTGTTCTTACATTGCTCTCAATTGACTTGCAAGACTGATTTCTTTATGTATTATGTAATCTATTTTCTTATTACTTATTGTCCCCGAGGCGCTCACTGAGTACGAAGTACTCAAGCATACCATTGTTGTTTTTTATGGTATGTTAAGTAACGGAGAAGATCAGGTTCTTAATACTCCAGGCGTTTAGGAAGGACTTGTTGTTGCTGCTGATTTGGTGAGCCCACACATTCATTCGTGGGACACTCTATTTATTTAATTCCATTTATTTATTTTAGTTTCCGGGATGTGTCCCGATGGGTTAGACATTTACTCCTTATTCTTAGAAGCTTCTTAGTATACATTCGAATGTGGTTAGAAGAAGAGTTGTCGTTTAACTCTTTCGGGCACACTATCATGTTTTGGGTGAATTATTAAAATTATAAAGACTTCCGCTGATTTAATTCGTATGTTCATGATTTGTTACATTTGTTTATAAACTATTGGAGGCGAATATTGAACCTGGCGGGTTCAAGTGTTATTATTGTTCATTGAGGTTCTTCCGATGTTGTTCATGACGTCGAATGGCGGTCATGTCTAGGGTGGGTTTCAGGGAGTGACATGGAGAGATTCCGCTTTAATGTGGAAATGTGCCTGATCGCTTCTCATTGGAGAAAATCCGTCAGAAATCGATCGAAACCTATAGAGAATATGCCAGTCGCTGGAGAGACGAGGCAGCGCGTGTGCTACCACCTATGACTGAAGCTGAGCTGGTAGCTGCATTTATACGGTACCAAGAAGCTGATTGTTTTGACAAAATAATAACTATGAAAGGGAGCTCCTTTGCAGATTTAGTCGTCGTTAGGGAAGAGATGGAATATGGCCTCAAGACCGGCAAGATTGTCAGTGTATTAAATAGAGCAGGTGCGACTGGCGCCATGAGTGAAAAAAAAGAAGAAAGAAGATGTAGCTTATGTTTCTAGAGCTGCTAGCCCAAAAAGCCAAGGAAATGAGACAACCACAAAAATCAAGACAACTACCAATCGCCTCCACCAACCAGTTATATAACCACTTTACCCTAATATAGCCCGATATTTGTGTGTAACGCACAACCTGGCTATCAAAGCCCACAACAAATTACCACATACCAGCGCCTAGCCACCAAGCTCCACGACTAAATTATCAAATGCCAGCTCCCAACAACCAAGCTCCACAAATCATACTTTCCAAAACCAACCTCCACCAACAAACTATGAGGCACCCTAAAAGAAACCTCCGAGAGCATTCACTCTTTTACCAGAATCAAGGGCTAGTTTGTTTGCCAAGCTAAGAGACGCCGGTCGAATGAATGCTATTCCACCAAGACCTGTTAACCCCAAGGATCGATGGTACAGGCTAGATTTCACTTGCGCCTATCATTCTAACGAAGTTGGCCATCCCACTGAATATTGCATAAACTTAAGGCACAAGCTACAAATATGATTGACAATCATAAGCTTATCCTGGAGCCAACACCTCCAAATGTATACACAAATCCTCTTCCGAAGCATGGAGGGAATCAAATTCACATGATAGAAAAAGGTGACGAATGGGAAGAGAGTCCTGCGATTATTTGTTCAGATATTGAAGGGTTGGCTAGCACCGTCGCCTCATTGTCCTTACAAGAGCAAAAGAAGTGTTAGGTCCCTTGACGAGGAAATCTGAGATGTTCTAGTCATCTGTTGTAGCTAAGAAAGAGCCCTTCATGCTCAAATATCCCTCAACAGTCGTTCGAATTCAGAATGAGTCGTTCGTGCTCAAAACATCAGGGCCAGTTGAGAATGCACCTTTTGTGATCAAACCACCCCAACTGATGATGGTCAGTAAAAGAAAAGAGATAGCCGATGTGGTTCAGGGTATGACCAGGTCTGGAAGGTGTTATGCTCTAGAAAAGCTTGCACTCGAAGCGCCACATCGCGAAAATCTTCAGAAAAGACCAATCACCGAAGGTGAAGCTGAAAACTTTTGGAGGCAAATGCCAATCAAAGATTATTAGATTGTTGAACACTTGCATAAGGCTCCTTCCAGGATATCAGTAATGTTATTATTACTCAGTTCGTCTCAACATCTCTTAGCCTTAATGAAAGCTTTGGATAAAATACAAGTACCCGCCGGCACTACAAGTGAAACATTGGCCGAGATTATAAGGTATGTTGTACGAGCATGATACGCTCAAATTACACCTATTAATGGTATAACGCGGACGTTGTCAAATATAGTAACCCAAGAAGGTTGGGCTCGAATCCCATAGGGAATAGGCTGTGAAAAGGTTACTAAATTCGTAGAATGCTATGTTTATGTCTAATGTCTTAATCCGATGATTTTGGTAAAAGTTGGGTCTTTGATAACTAATTTCTAAATATTGCTTTGGTTGTGAATTTATGGTAAAAGAAACTAAGGTTGTGTCCTCTTTAGATAGAGTGTATGGTCATGGGTATTGATCTTGATATACTTCTAATGGATCATTATATGAATGCACTTAATCCCTACATGAATCTCTACTATTTTCCAATAAATAAAGATTATTTCTTTCTATGATTTTCCCAAATATAAGAAAGTGACTATGAAGAATGATTAATCATGCCAAGTAAACTCTTCTTATTCCTAAGTGAATTTATTAAACAAAGTTTAAAGCTTTGAGCTCTTGTTGTTTATTCTTACCAACCCTAATTATTTTTCCAAATAAATCAAGGTTTATGGCTTTAATCAATGTTTGCAACCATTAATTATGAATGAAGAATGAAGAATAAACAAACCCTAATAATCCATTATTTGTATATCAATCACAAACTCAATCACAAAACACCCATCAATTGGGTTCACAACCCTAGTAAGGAAAATTAGCTACTCATAGAAGGAGAAGAACAATAAGGAGTAATAGAAATCATAATGCTTACAATTGATTGTTTGGAATTGAAGAGAATTGAATTGTAATTGTTTGTAATCTCCAAAAGACTTCAAAAATATGAATATCTAATACTAAGGAAAAATAAGACTGAGTTCTGTATTGAATAATAAATGCAGGAAACCTAAAATCAGGTATTTATAAGAGTCAAAGCTGTGCAAAACTGGACTGACAAAATTGCCCTCGACGGACCAATGTACGGACCGTACTTTTTATATGGTCCGTAGAATCAATGAATGCCTTCCGTGAAATCTCTTCCAGTAGTCCGATGTACGATCAACTTTTACGGACCGTAAATATTATACGGTCCGTATAATTTGCCCGTAAAACCTCTTGTCTTGACAACTCTTCTGGAACCAACATACGGTGGGTTTTACGGACCGTAAATATTATACGGTCCGTACTTCTGCTCGGACATCCGCTTCATACAAAGACCCATTCTGTTGAGCATTCACGATGGAATTTACGGACCGTGAATATTCTACGGTCCGTATGTTCCTCCGTATAACTCTGTCTTCAGTTAATTTCTTTTTCTGAACATCTTTTTCACTCCATTTTCACGACTTGCTCCCGAATCACGTTAAACATCTGCAACATGTCACAAACACATCAAAACGACCAAGACTTGCTCAAAAACAAGTAAAACTTATAGCCAAAAAGTATCGAATGTGCCATAATTTCACGGCACATCAACACCCCCAACTTAAAGTCTTTGCTTGTCTTCAAGCAAGTCATACAAAACAATGACTCAATCTAACACCTAGATATCATAAAATAACAATGTCTACATTGGTTTTAACTCTGAACTACCGGCATGCATGTTTTTCTTCCCAGGATCACCCCAATTTTCTCTTTTAAAGAAACATACACAAGAACGCTATGACTAACAATGAAGCTTCAATGCATGACATTACCTTATCAAGTATATTATGATGCACACAAACTCTACTTTAGGCGATCACTTTATTTGCCCCATTTTCATCCTTATGCCCTCACAAAGACCAAAGAATGTCCCAACACACATATATACCATAAGAAAGGGGACGAAGATGAAAGAGAAAAGAAAAGCACTCACACTCACAAAGACATTCATATCTACACATGCAAATACCATAGGCTTGCCCTTATTTTCTATGTTTTCATCCGAGGCTCGTTCAGTTGTGATCACATTAGGACTTGTTTTGGCTTGTAATGTAGGCTTAGGGACGGGTAGGATATTTTTTTGGATATTAGTGACTCACCCTCCTTGAATACTACAACATCTCTTTACTGTAATTCACCTCTTTTCTTTCCAACCCCTTTATTTCCTTTCAAGTTTTCGACCTCGATGTGATTTTATTCCTAACCAACTCACAAATCTCTTTGTGTTACAATTTTCTGAATTTTCTCTCTTTTTTTTTTCTTTTTATATATGCGGCTACCACATCGAGTCTCCACTAGCAACCTCCACCACCTCCAACTTATGTTTTTAACATCTATTCCACATTTAATTCACCCCCAACTTACCCATTTGTCATCTATCTCGTAGCCTCAAGGAGGGAACGGGTGCGAAGATGGAATTATTGCACAAAGGGTACGGTTTCATAGTTGGCTAGCCAAGAAAAAGGTCAACAGGCTCAAAAGGGGAAACTAGGGATACTTTTACTTTTGGTAAGGCGTATTTAGGCAAAGTGACTATTTACACAAGGAAAGCCTAAGATCATTTCACAACCAAACTTGTGTCCGGATTTCAAACAAGACCAACCGGGCAAGTTCTAGATTATACATGCATAAACAGAATCAACTAACAACTCACACACACATTGGCATAAGGACAATTATTGTTACACTTGTGACCTCCTACGTAGTCATTCATCACACACAATATCCCAATAATCATAATGTCATATAAAGAATCAATCATGTCAACCACTAACTGTCTTCAGTATGCATTTTTCAAAAATTTCAAACAAATCATAACACATGCCATCAGTTACAGAATAACACCAAATAAGTCAAAATTACTCTACTCAACCTAAGCAACATCTTAAACATGCCAGTTTCAACAAAATAAAATCCCCCTCAGGAAAAGAACTCTGGCAAAGAAAAGCCGAGGGGGATCCTAAACACATATTTACACTATACTACTATCAAATAGTCCCACCCCCAACTAAAGAATCATGCACTGCCCTCAGTGCATCAGCGTAAGCATAAACAAGACAAGGGATAGGATTACCTGAGGCACACTATGTGCGATGCTCCTCCTGCGGAGCCTCCACTGCACCAGTCTCAGTGGGTGCTGGGTCAACTATGCTGCTGGGAGGCTCGGTCTGAGTCGGCGGACGTGGGTCCGCTGGTGGAAAAGAAGTTCCAGCCTCCTCTGGTACCTCAATGCTAGGTACCGTCTGCTCAACAGGGGGATCCACACTGCTCGATGCCCCTGTGTAGTGGAAATCAATCAAGGATTGCCGCTTGGCATGCCTCAGCTGTCGCTCTTCTAACTCCACTATGTCGACCTCCTCATCATCTTCCTCCGATCTTGGCCGTTTGCCTCTATCTTGGGCCGAGGGTTCCTCCCTAGATAATCGCACCACGAGCACCAACAATACCAAGTCAATCGGCATAGATGATTGAGGGGGATTCTCAAACATGCCCCCCTCCTTGACCTGAATCGCAAGGATGTCATCTTTCAGCTAAGAAATCTCTTTTTTTACTGCATTCAGGTCTGCTGAAGACGAGACCTTCTCCAATTCTAGTACTCGCCTCTCAACACCATCAATTCAGGAGTGAATTTGATGGTGAGACTGGGTAAGAGACTCCATTTCCTTCCGAATCGCCCGTGCTATCGTGTGATAATAATCCATATTTGATGTCCGCCACCCTCCAACTCCCCTCCAATAGGCTAGTGATCTGTCGATCGGCTCTGTCCGCCTTTACATAGGAGTCGTGGAAGTTTTATCTATTAAATGGAATCATTATACCCCCAGGAAGTGTTGTAGAGGTGGAAGTGACTCTAGTGGCAGGTGGTGCAGTCGTGGGAACCGGCTCAGTAGCAACCGCAAGGGCTGCGGAAGAGGTGGGGCCCGACAATGACTCCGGAACCGCTGTAGGGACCGGTACTATCGTGGCAGTAGTCTCAACACCCTCAGTGATCTCCTCTAATGTCGTTCCCTTGTCCTCATTCTGATCATACTCAGATGGCACAAATGCTGGGGCTGTCACACCCCCTCGGGCTGCAGCTAATCTATCCTTCACTTCTTTATCCTTGCTCTTTATCAAACTGTAGATGTGCTTAGCCTCGAACTTATGGTACCAGTAAGGGAACTTCTGGATGTCAAGCTTTAAGCAAAGGGCGGTAATCAAGCATGGGAAAACCAACGAAAGGCCAGGCTGAGTTGCCCACACCCGAACCTCATCCGCTATCAATTTTCCTATATCCACTGCATACCGGGACATGATGGCCGCCACTACAATCGCCTGGGTTATTGTGAGCTAATTATCTGTCTGCGTTGGTTGTAGCCTGTGGATTAGGACACTCCACCAGAATTGTGCCTCCACCGAAAGATCTTTCTTCTTTATCGGGGCGCTAGAATTTGTGCGCCACACTGGATTTTCTCTAGCAATTACCGAAGCCACCCATGGTAGTTCTCTCATCTGGTCAGCCCTGTTCCCTGCCAATCTGTAGTCTAACTCATCAGTGTTCGCCGGCGGTTCATAGTTGTCCCCGAAGTAGAATCTGTTGATGGCCTTGCTGGAGAAATCAACCCGTTCACCTCTAATAGTCACCTTTTGGAGCCGGACCACTGTCTTCGCTTGTTGGGATGGCCTGTACTTTGTTGATTTCCGCCGCATAGTTGGCGTAGAACTCTCGCATAATAGATGATACATATGTGCCAAGTGGCTGGCTAAGGAATCCCCATCCATGGTGATCAATGATAGCCTGTATGGTTGGGAAGTGTTCCAACCCTTCAAAACTGATCCGCCGCTCCTCATAGATATTCCGGCGGAAACCCTGTCCTCCTTCCTTTGGCTCTAGCCCTCTATTATATATTTCTTTCGAGCCTGGGACCGAGAACCGAATAGCATGCTCAGAGCGCTCCTTCATTCTGTTCTCATTCGGTGCGTGCGCATCTCTTCGCGAGCATCGATTCGTCCGTGCATTAGTCGCCTTTCGCGGCTCGGCAAATCGAGAGAGCTTGATGAGTGCCCCTATCGCTAGTCCCCTTATCGACGGGGGATGGTCCGGAGTTTGGGCCGGCTCTTCGCAACCGGGTGGTTCGTGCGACAGGAGCCTGGTCTTCATCACGGAGCCTAGATTGGACTTGGGTCTGGCCTCGCCCTTGGCCCTGACCACGACCTCTTGTTTTAGCCATACCTGTGTACGACATGTTAGTACTCGTAAAGTAGACAAAGATACAAAAAAAAATTTTTTTTTTTTTATATGTACGGGTCGTGAAAAACATACGGTCCGTAAAACAGACCGTAGTTTTGGAACAGAAAGACATGTTTCATCATGGAGAATCTACGATGAATTTATACGGACCGTACAATTTTTACGATCCGTAAAACTCGTCGTAAGTTTTAGACAGAAAGTATGGGAACTGAGGCAACTGTTTTACAACACAAGTTACGGTCTGTATAATTTATACGGTCCATAAGTTATGTCGTAAAACAGAAACAGAGAGATTCACTGAACATGGCATATATACGACACAGATTTACGATCCGTATAATTTCTACGGTTCGTAAATCCATCCGTATATATACACTTTCTCTGTAATCAGTCACCCATGTTTCTCCCTGACCCTATGCATTCAAAACTTGATTTTAGACATGGAACCCTGTTATTTTGCTCGTATCATGTCGGGGTTACTCAGACTTCACCCCAATCTACTCTTTTTTCTCATTCAAGCATTTTATCGGACAGTTGGTGGGCATCACAAATGGGTGTATCCTTTACAGACCTACACACTCGCAATGCCCACCGACCCAATGGGATTTTCGAACTTCTCGTTTCCCATGAGGCCTATGCTAATCAATACAACCAAATCCCCGCCCCATCTGCTTTCAATTCTATACCCCAACCAACAAAAATCAAAAAGATCACCCATAAGGATACTTGAAAGCACACAAAGGATCATAATTAGGGTATTGATAGCATTAACAAACCTGAGAGGGACGGAGATAAGTGACTTCACTGAAGAAATTTAGTAGGGAAGGACCAAAAATCAGACGCCTGGTGTTCGTGCTTCAACTGGTATTGGGGAAGATGATTCGGTTTTGTGGATATGGTGGTGTGGGGGGGATTTTGTGATTAAGATGGGGAGTGATTTTAGGGATGTGATTTGGTAGTGGAGGGATTAGATGGAGTGAATTAAGGGGATTTGAATTTAAGTGGGAGAAAAACGGATATCTGGGATTGGAAGTTGAAGCAAATAAGGTAACGATCACAAAATCCCTTCGTTTTGTTTTTATATTTTCTTTTCCGTGAATTCAGTCACTTAAACTTACCTGGCCTTTTACGAGACAAATCTACGATCGTATAATTTGTACGGGCCGTAGATTTGGTCGTAGATCTGCGACGGTGATTCGATCTGACGATCCTTGGTTCACGCTGGAACATACGTTCCGTATAAATTTTATGGTCCATATGTTATGGCGTAAATCAAGGACAGAAAGGGCTTTTACCTGCCTCATGTTCTACGCTTCCATATACGGACCGTATATTTTATACGGACCGTATATTCTGGCGTAGATCATTAACAGTGAACCATTGCTTTTCTTCTTCAATCTACGCTTCCATCTACGGACCGTAAATAATATACGGACCGTAGATTATGGCGTAGATCAACTCTAGTGTCTATCCTTTGCATCCTGCACCAAAACAAATATTACCCTATATTTTGAAAACAAAGAAAGCCAGAATGAAAAATAAACATTACACTTGGGTTGCCTCCCAAGAAGCGCTTGATTTAACGTCGCGGCACGACGGTGGTAACCATTCACTCCTTATCAGCGTGCACCAGATCATCATTTGTTCCGAGGTGCTTCAACCTGTATCGATCAACAATCCTATCCTCCGAAACCATCCCGTGATAGTGCTTCAATCTCTGCCCATTCACCTTAAACGTCCGAGTCCCATCTTCGGACTTTAACTCAATCGCTCCATGGGGTGAAACACCTACCACCTCAAACGGACCAGACCACCTCGATTTAAGCTTACCAGGCAGCAACTTCAAACAGGAGTTAAACAGCAACACGGGATCACCTTTGTAAAACTCTCGCTTCAAGTCTTCTTATTATGGTAATGCTTCATCCTTTCTTTATACAGTGCTGCACTCTCATATGCCTAGTACCGAAACTCATCCATCTCATTTAGCCGGGAACAACATCGAGTTTGGTTGCTTCCTTCCAATCCATATTCAGGCTTCTTCAAAGCCCACATAGCCTTGTGTTCAAGTTCAACCGGCAAGTGACAAGCTTTTCCAAATACAAGCTTGAAGGGTGAAGTCCCAATCGGAGTCTTGAAAGCAGTTCGGTATGCCCATAGAGCATCATCGAGCTTGCGGGCCCAATCAGTTCTATGTGCATTGACTGTTTTAGCTAGAATACTCTTGATCTCCCTATTGGACACTTCAACTTGCCCACTTGTCTGAGGATGATAGGGTGTTGCCACCCTATGTTTCACACCATATTTCTCCATCAAACCAGCGAAAGCTCTATTGCAAAAGTGGGATCCACCATCGCTGATTATAGCTCTCGGAGTTCCGAAGCGAGTAAATATGTTCTTCGAGGAACCCCATGACACTCTTGGCCTCGTTATTAGGTAAAGCCACTGCTTCTACCCATTTTGACACATAATCCACAGCAACCAGAATGTATTTCATGCCACCTGAACTCACAAAGGGTCCCATGAAGTCAATCCCCCAGACATCGAACACTTCCACCTCCATAACAAAATTCATAGGCATCTCTTGCCTTCTGCCTATGTTCCCTTGCCTTTGACATTGGTCACAAGACCGCACCAATAAATTAGCATCATGAAATATGGTCGGCCAGTAATAACCGCATTCAAGTACCTTAGCTGCAATCCGAGTTTCACTATGATGACCCCCAACAGGAGAGTCATGGCACGCCTTTAGAATCGCCATCACTTCACTTTCCGAAACACATCACCGAATGATGTTATCAGCGCATGTTCGGAACAGATAAGGCTCGTCCGGCAAGAGGTACCGCCGAGCATCCCGCAAGAATTTCTTCTTTTGGTAGGCTTTGATATCTTTCGGAATTATACCGTGACCAAATAATTTGCAATATCAAGATACCAAGGTGCCACCTCCATGTGTACACCAACACCCTCTCATCCGGAAAAGCATCATATATGTCAAGCTCATCGAAGGTCTCCCAGCCTCGTCAAGGAGAGAGAGAGATGGTCAAGAACCTGGTTTTCAGGTTTGCGATCCTTTACCTCAAAATCAAACTCTTGGCAAAGAACAACACCTATTTGATCGATCGTGGTTTTGCTTTCCTTCTTTGCCATGAGATATCTCAAGGCTGCATGATCATTGTAAACCACAACTTTGGACCCCAACAAGTAGGCCCGAAACTTCTCAAAAGCAAACACAATGGCAAGCAGCTCTTGCTCTGTCACCGTGTAATTCATCCGGGCGCATTCGTGTCTCCGCTTGCATAATAGATCGGGTGCATAATTTTATTGTGTCTTCCGCCCCTACACAAAGACCTATTGCAAAACCACTAGCATCACACATTAGTTCAAATGGCAAGGACCAGTCAGGAGCAACAATAATAGGAGCAGTGGTAAGACGCTCTTTCAACTCATCAAACGCCTTTCGACACTTATCATCAAAAGCAAACTTAGCCTCTTTTTCAAGAAGCTTGCACAATGGGTTAGCAATCTTGGAGAAATCTTTGATGAAGCGCCTGTAGAACCCAAAGATATCCCAAGAAACTTGGGACACCTTTGACTGAGATAGGTGGTGGAAGTTTTGCAATCACATCAATTTTCGCTTGATCTACCTCAATTCCCTTTTCAGAGATTTTGTGACCAAGGACGATCCCTTCCTTCACCATAAAATGGCACTTCTCCCAATTTAGAACGAGATTAGTCTCCTCACACCTTTTCAGCACTTGACCCAGATGGCTAAGACAATCTTCAAATGAATCCCCTACTACAGAGAAGTCATCCATGAACACCTCCAAGTAATCCTCTACCATGTCAGAGAAAATTGACATCATGCACCTCTGAAAAGTGGCTGGTGCATTACACAACCCAAACGGCATCCGGCTAAATGCAAACGTCCCATAAGGACATGTAAAAGTAGTCTTCTCCTATCTTCCAAGGCAATATTGATCCGATTGTAGCCCGAATAACCATCAAGGAAGCAATAGTAGGAACGCCCCGCTAGCCTATCAAGCATTTGATCAATAAAAGGCATGGGGAAATGATCCTTGTACATGTGGAAAGCGAGCTTGCGATAATCCATGCAAACTCTCCATCCGATCACGGTTCTAGTTGGGATCAACTCATTCTTTGCATTTGGCACCACAGTTGATGCCACCCTTTTAGGAACACATTGGATCGGGCTCACCCATTTACTATCAAGAATTGGGTAAACCACTCCAAAGATCAACCATTTGATGATCTCCTTCGACTACCTCTTGCATATTCTCGTTCAGTCGCCTCTGATGCTCTACACTTGGTTTGCTACCTTCGTCCAACTGGATTTTATGCTCACAGATACCAGATGGAATACCTCAAATGTTTGCTATGGTCCACCTAATAGCACGCCTGTACTCCCTCAACACCTCCAAAAGTTGTAAAACTTGCTCCTCAGTCAGTAGAGCTGACACAATCACTGGCAATGTATTGTCCGAACCAAGGAACTCATACTTCAGATGTGAGGGAAGCTGTTTAAGCTCCAATTTAGGTGGCTCAATGATCGAAGGCTTTGCTGGAGGAGTTGTTCTATTTTCCAGATCAAGATTCAGCTTCTTTGGTTGGTAAGAACATGATCCCAACCCAACAAGTGAATTTACTGTCTCCACATAACCTTCCATGTCTTCGCATCAACATTAACGAGAATACCAGCTGTAGCTTCACCCAAACTTTCTTCTTCCATTTTGAACTCCACGCTTTATCAATAACGTCAACCGAATCAATTACCGAAAATGCTCTCGTAAGCACCGGGTAACTTCATCCCTTGCCGGCCTGAAAAGTCACTTCTTCATTGTTGACTCGAAACTTGATTTCATTTTTCTCCGAATCCATCAGAGCCTTCCCTGTAGCAAGGAAAGGTCTCCCTAGAATAATTGGAATGTCCCTATCAACAGCACAGTCAAGAATTACAAAATCAGCGGGCAACATAAAATCACCAACCCACACAAGTACATCATCAACCACCCCAACAGGTCTTTTGATGAACCCATCACCATTTGTAACCTCATAGTAGTCGGCTTAGCATCCCCAAACCTCGATTGTTTGTATATAGCAAGGGGCATCAAATTAATACTCGCCCCATTATCACACAAAGCGCGAGCAAAATCATGGTGCCCAACAACAAGGAATGGTGAACCCCCAAGATCTCCTTCTTCTCGAATGTAAAGAGTGGTCGAGATGATGGAACTCACAACAGGTGAGTCAAACTTACGGTTTCATGTTGAACCGTTTTCTTCTTGGTCAGCAAGTCCTTCAAATATTTAACAAAATCGGGCATTTCCTTGACAAGATTCAAGAAGGGGGAAATTAAGGACAATCGCTTCACTCGATCATGAAACTTCTCGAACTTAGCATCTTCCTTCTTCTTTACCAACCTCTGAGGAAAAAGTGGTGTAGATTTGAAAATTTGAGTCAAAGGGCGAAGAGCCCCTTTTACAGGCTGCTTACTTGTATTCTCAGCTGCCTTCACAATCTCAGGAATATCAGCAACCTTCTTGTCAGTAGCATTCTCATCAACAGTAATGGGTGCTTCAGACTGCACCTCATCCTCTTCATCCATCGGCTCAAGATCAATCACCTTCTTATCAGCCCCTTGGAGTATTTTACCACTCCTAGTAGTGATGGCAAACACACGGTCTACACCGCCACCCCCATTCTTTGGATTTGGAATAGTGTCACTTAGAAGTCCTCCCTTTTTAGGAGGGTGCTGCTCTCTAGAAATATCCCTCATCTGTGACTCGAGCTTCTGAATGGCTGCTGTATGGGAACCCACTGTCTCTGTCAACCCAGATAAAGTTCTCTCAGACTTGGACTGATTGGCCAGAATCTTCTCAAGCATTGATTCAACCTTCGAACTACCTTTGCTCGTTGACCAGCTCTTTCGGTGGTATATAAGGATTGGAACTTTGTTCCCAAAATTGTTACTATTGTTGTAGCTCCCTTGGTTCACACCACCATAATTATTGTTGTAGTTCCCGCAGTTGTTATAAGCTCCTTGACCTTGTTGAGGTCTCCATTGATTCTGACTCTGATAACCACCTTGGTAATTCTCGTTCGGTAACCCCCTGAGAGTTATTTACATAATTAGCATCATCAACCGTACTGTGGGGCCCTTCGTTGAACGGACCATCTTGGAACATGGTACATCCCCTTTGGTAAAACCGCCTCTTCCTCACAAACATTCACCTTCTTGATCCGGGATTCATCGAACTTCTTCGTCAAAGAAGGGAAATATTTGTTGCAAGTTCCTCGCCAAGGTTTGTCGGGTATCTTGATTCTCCTTCACTATATTTTGGATCATAGCACTACCTAAACGGCACCACATCGCATTGTTTGAGTGCCAAGCCCGATTATGAGTTGTCAACTTGTTAAGCATGGTGGTCACCCGTCGATAAGATTTGTTCATGAAACAACCATCACCGCATTATTCGCAACCGATCGCGACACCGGATCTAACCCCTAGAGAACTTCTCCATTAATATGTTATCCGGAAAACCATGATTTGGGCTCTTCCGCAAATAATTTGAATCTTCCCATGCTTCATATAATTGTTCCCCCTGGCCGTCGCTTAAATTCATAGATCTTGTCCCGAATTTCAGCCTTCTTGCTCTGGGGGTACCATTTTGCGAGAAACACGCCTACCATCTCTCGCCCATGAAGTAATCGAATTCGGGCAATTTTCTCGAACCATGTTCTTGCCTCTCCAGCCAAGGAATATTTGAATAACCTCAACCGAATAGCATCTTGTGGAACGTTGTTCGGGATGTGATTAGCACACACATCCGTAAAATTTCGCAAATGACGTCGAGGGTCATTCTCGTAGCAGTTCCGAAAGTATCCCTCAAGCTTCAATAATCGATAGAGTAGGAATCAATTTTCAGGCCGCAGCTCCAACTCGAGGTCGAACAATAGCATATGCATAATCCTCCTCTAGAACGAGCTCGAAAAAACATTCTCATCATCCGAATCATTCGCCCGATTGTTCAACCGATTCCCCCCGGTTATCACGTACGTTGATTTTGCCGATTCTGATTCATGTTCACCCGGTTTACACAGAAAGTAGAAAACAAGGTGTGATGGAATAAGCAAAAGACCTTCAATAAAGCAAACACTATTTAGTAATTTCAAAACCGTATTCACTGCAAGAACGCGCCAAAATTTGATACGCTCAAATTACACCTATTAATGGTATAACACAGACGTTGTCAAATATAGTAACCCAACAAGGTTAGGGTCGAATCCCACAAGGAATAGGGTGTGAAAAGGTTACTAAATTCGTAGAATGCTATGTTTATGTCTAATGTCTTAATCCGATGATTTTAGTAAAAGTTGGGTTTTTGATAACTAATTTCTAAATATTGCTTTGGTTGTGAATTTATGGTAAAAGAAACTAAGGTTGTGTCCCCTTTAGATAGAGTGTATGATCATGGGTATTGATCTTGATATACTTCCAATGGATCATTATATGAATGCACTTAATCCCTACATGAATCTCTACTATTTCCCAATAAATAAAGATTATTTATTTCTATGATTTTCCCAAATATAAGAAAGTGACTATGAAGAACGATTAATCATGCCAAGTAAATTCTTCTTATTCCTAAGTGAATTTATTAAACAAAGTTTAAAGCTTTGAGTTCTTGTTGTTTATTCTTACCAACCCTAATTATTTTTCCAAATAAATCAAGGTTTATGGCTTTAATCAATGTTTGCAACCATTAATTATGAATGAAGAATGAAGAATAAACAAACCCTAATAATCCATTATTTGTATATCAATCACAAACCCAATTACAAAACACCCATCAATTGGGTTCACAACCCTAGTAAGGAAAATTAGCTACTCATAGAAGGAGAAGAACAATAAGAAGTAATAGAAATCATAATGCTTACAATTGATTGTTTGGAATTGAAGAGAATTGAATTGTAATTGTTTGTAATCTCCAAAACACTTCAAAAATATGAATAGCTAATACTAAGGAAAAATAAGACTGAGTTCTGTATTGAATAATAAATGTAGGAAACCTAAAATCAGGTATTTATAAGAGTCAAAGCCGTGCAAAACTGGACTGACAAAATTGCCCTCGACGTATTGAATGTACGGACCGTACTTTTTATACGGTCCGTAGAATCAATGAATGCCTTCCGTGAAATCTCTTCCAGTAGTCCGATGTACGATCAACTTTTACGGACCGTAAATATTATACGGTCCGTATGATTTGCTCGTAAAACCTCTTGTCTTGACAACTCTTCTGGAACCAACATATGGTGGGTTTTACGGATCGTAAATATTATACGGTCCGTACTTCTGCTCGGACATCCGCATCATACAAAGACCCATTCTATTGAGCATTCACGATGGAATTTATGGACCGTGAATATTCTACGATCCGTATGTTCCTCCGTATAACTCTGTCTTCAGTTAATTTCTTTTTCTGACATCTTTTTCACTCCATTTTCACGACTTGCTCCCAAATCACGTTAAACATCTGCAAGATGTCACAAACACATCAAAATGACCAAGACTTACTCGAAAACAAGTAAAACTTATAGCCAAAAAGTATCGACTGTGCCATAATTTCACGGCACATCAGAGCACATATGCTATCATTTTCTGAGGACGAATTACTAAAAGAGGGTAAGACCCACAACAAGGCCTTACACATAACAGTCAAATACCGCGATAAGATTATCCCTCAAGTGCTGATTAACGGAGGGGATGGGTTGAATGTATACCCCGTGACGACTTTGAAACACCTTGGATATGATGTTGGCAAAATCCACTAGAGTCGAACAAATGTAAAATCTTATGATGGCGTAACCAGTGACCCAATTAGAGAAATAGATCTACACATACAAATGGGTCTCACAGAGTTCGTGGTGGAGTTCTTCATCATGGATATCAAAACGAGCTACAACTTATTATTAGGACGACCATGGTTGCATGCCTCTGAAGTTGTAGCATCTTCGTTGCAACAGTCTCTCAAATTTATATGGGATAATCAAGAAGTCGTGATTCACGGTAAAGGAAGTATCCACAACTATCCGGACACCCGCACCGATCACGTAGAAGCCGCCGCCTGGTACCGACTTTCACACCACCGAATTAGCCATGATAGATCGTACGGGGAGATGCGAAGATATCCCCCGTGCTAATCGGTCTACAAAATGGTTGCTAGACTATCATAAGAAGTGGGTTTGAGCCCGGGAAAGGTCTGGGAAGGAACTTATGGGGAATCAAAGAACCAATGACTATCAAAAATGGGAAGTATCGATTTGGGGTTGGATACGAGCCATGTGAGGCAGACTTGGACCAAGAGGTCCTGTTGAAATGAGAAAGCCATTTCCTCATCTATACCAGTCCTTCACAACATGCCGATTGAGTCACAATAGCGAAGATCTAGAAGAGGGTCTAAGGACGTTG
>NC_081342.1:23969887-23984123 GCF_029784015.1 Lycium ferocissimum
TAACATAACGCATTTTGGGTGCGCAGTCAACAAAAAGCCAACGTATGGAAAAGGAAAAAGTTAGTTGGGGTGAAGTATATAACTTGTGAAATATAAGAGGAAACGTCATTCTTTCGTATAGCAAATAGAAAGAGACTGAATGTTTGATCCAAAACTTACTATTTTATATTGCGCACAAATTCACGCTTATATATTATATTTTTTCTAATAGCTAAAACTAAAATTGATTGTTAGTCTTTTTATGTTAATATTATTAATATTATATATTCTATATAAACATAGTATTATATGTTTTATATTAACAAATTATGTTAATATTATATTTTTTTGGTATTATAAAATATATGATATTAATAATATTAACATAAAATTATATCATGTTAATATTATATTTTTTTGGTATTATTTCTTAATGATAATTAATTATCTTAGACTTTATTATCATTTATTAATAACTCATGCGATATCCTAAATTAATTATGAAGAAAATCTCGACATATTCGAAATAAAGTAATGCCTTGACTAAATAATAAAATGCTTAAATCAAAACCTTATAAAATAAAACACTTAAACCTAACGATAACAAGTTTCCAAACAAAACTTACTTGGTCACTTTACAACTCCTAAAAATGACAATCCAAACATTTTCGGTATGATGTATTGAGCCTACATTATTATTTGCGAGAAAAGGATATTAGGTTCTATATAAAATATTGATATTTCGGAGTTTTAAGACATGACTAATTTTTTGTCAAAGTATGAAAAAAAACGTGAATTTCAAAACTTTGAATTATACGAAGTGTGGCAAAAATAAAATTAACCTTATTGCGCACAAAATTAGTGCTCAATAGGTCGGGAAAGTCCTATTGCGCACAAAATTTGTGCATTTTGTGCGCAAAACGTACTATTGTTACTTTTTGTTTTTGGTGGTTACTTTTGTTCCAATGCCTCAAACATGAGCACGCAGCTGATTTGTGGGAGACAAAAAAAAAAGTTAAACCAAACTAATACAAAAAAAAAAAAAAAAAGACATAAATAGTATTCGCGCACTAATTTAGTGCGTGAAAGAACCAGCAGAAAATAATGGTTGGCCTTTCACGCACAAAATTTGTGCGTGAATGAGCTTTCTTCATTTTGTCAGATATTTGTCTCTTCCTTGCTCTCTTCTTTGCACTCTTTCCTTCATTTTCTTCTTCATATTAATTGCTTTACTTTTCTTCCTCTTTTATTTTTTTATTTTTTTTTTATAGTGAACAAATAAATGGGTCCTTTTTTTTTTTTTTTTTTAAATTGAGAATAAAAGAATATTGAAAACACATATAGATTTTTTGATGGTGCACCTTTTATTCTTTAATTCTTCTTTATTTTGTTTTCTGTTATTATTAAGCCTAGGATCTTGGTCTATCTCTTGATTTATCTTTCTCTCCGTTTCATGTGTATAGTTCATTTTGGGGTCCTAACCAAAATGACTCAATAAAAAATCAAGTGAACGAAAATGCCCAAATAAAAAAAAAGTTACGGAGACGGAGTAGTTAACTACTTTAGCGCATTTTACTACGCTAAAGAATTTTTTTTTTTTTTTGCATACTAACGCGATCAAGAAAAAATTTGCAACTTTTTTAAAAAAAAAAAAAAAAAAAAACTTAGTGTTTTTCATACTTTGACCAACGATTGGTCGTGTGTTAAGATTCCCAAAATATTTTATATAGAACACGATATTTTTTTTCGTACAATAATGTAGGCCAATACATGAGATACATAGACGTTCGGATATTTTAGGTTGAAAAGGTACCGAAGTAAGTTTTGTTTGAAAAACTTAGTGTTTTTTCATACTTTGACCAACGATTGATCGTGTGCCAAGACTCCGAAACGTCAATATTTTATATAAAACCGATATTTTTGGGCCTACATTATTGTACACACGTAAAAAAATATCAGTTCTATATAAAATATTGACGTTTCGTGAGTCTTGACACACGATTAATCGTTGGTCAAAGTATGAAAAAAAACACTAAGTTTTTTCAAACAAAACTTATTTCGGGCACCTTTTCAACCCCTAAAATGACTATCCGAACGTCTATGTATCCTTGATGTATTGGGCCTACATTATTGTACGCAGAAAAAAATATCAGGTTCTATATAAAATATTAACGTTTTGGAATCTTGACACACGACTAATCGTTGGTCAAAGTATGAAAAAAACATTAAGTTTTTTTTTAAAAAAAAAAAAAAAATTTACCAAATTTTTTTTCTTGATGCTAGTATGCATGCAAAAAAAAAAAAAAAATTCTTTAGCGTAGTAAAATCATTAAAGTAGTTAACTACTCCGTCTCCGTAACTTTTTTTTTATTGGGGTATTTTGGTTCACTTGATTTTTATTGAGTCATTTTGGTTCCGACCCCAAATGAACTATACACAAGGAAACAGAAAGATAAATCAAACAAGATTAGATAGACCAAGATCCTAGCGAATAATAACGAAAACAAAAGAAGAATTAAAAAAGAATAAAAGGTGCAATCAAAAATTCTATATGTGTTTTCAATATTCTTTGATTCTCAACTTAAAAAAAAAAGGACCCATTTATTTGTTCACCATAAAAAAAAAAAAAAAGGAAGAAAAGCAATTAATAAGAAGAAGAAAATGAAGGAAAGAGTGCAAAGAAGAGAGCAAGGAAGAGACAAATATATGACAAAATGAAGAGTTCATTCACGCACAAATTTTGTGCGTGAAAGGCCAAACTGTTATGTTTGGTCCTTTCACGCACTAAATTAGTGCGTGAATACTATTTATGTCTTTTTTTTTTTTTTTTGTATTAGTTTGGTTTAACTTTTTTTTTTTTTTACAAAAGTCAAAGTCGCCTCCCCAAACATGGGTCATTTAAGTTGCCCACTCTTAACCACCACACCAATACATACAACTTCATACCACGCCATATCTTCCATTAGGTTTCCACACCCACCTACTCTTTTTCCCTCACCCAACCCCAAATCTAGAATTCCCACTCATCATCTTTCACCCTTTTATCAATTTAATCCATAGTTTTTATTTAGTGGAGTAAAATTTCTTTGAAAATAAGCACAATTTGAAAATTTAAGTAAGAAAATGGAGATTTCAGATATGATGGCGGGGAATCAACAATATTTTTTGTGGGGATGTCGTATTCTTGATGGTGGTAATAGCAAAGGATAAATTTTTATAGTTTAATTTGTGATTGGTCTGAGAGCTATAAGGAGGAATTGTGCTAATTTTGTCGACGGTTGTGGTAGGTACTATGCCGAGAATAACTCCTTTTTCATACCCGAACGGTGAGCGTGAAATTGGGATGACAGAGTTACGAAGGCGGCATCGGACAAAAAAGCAAAGAGGGTGAGAGACAAGAGTCAGTAGGGTGATCGGAGAAGCCTAGTGTTCTCGTTCCTGTGTTACTTTTTTCTTTGTTGAGGTGCTTCTGTTTCTTGATCCACTTTATTTGTGGCGGGGGGAACAGTGGTGATGGAACATGGAGATGAGGGTTTAAAGATGATTGTGGTTATTTTTTTAAACTTAGAATAATTTGTTCGGAGGAAATAAGCGAGAAAAGTATGATTTGGCACAAATCATGCGCCTATAGAGGGGGTGACAAACACATTGTTGCCATGTCAACAAATTGTGTTTAATAGATACGGTTTAGGCATACTTTAAGTGCCTAATAGGTAACACCCTTTGTTCAAGTGTCTAAATGGAAAATATTGATAAGTTTAAGGGGTTGTCTATGTATTTGGCCATCATAAAAATAGCATTAAATTTTGTGACAAATTCATAAAAAGGATTATTCTACTTATAATGTTGACTAGAAATAAATATACATAAATACCTAGGTTAAGAAAAATAATTATTATGTGTAATATAAAAAAATATTACACAAATGGAGAATTAAAAATATCAAGGGTAAAGTAGACATTGCATAGGATAAGGGGGGAAAAATATCTATTGTTCATAGTTGAGGGGGAGTTTGATATTTAAAGCAAAGTTGAGGGGTAAACGATTTTCACCCATATTTCAAATCATCATTCTGTTTAAATGACACTAATTATAAAGTGAATCTTTACGTTTCTATTCTTTTCTCTTTTGTAATTTTCCACTCAAGATTACTCGGTCAAAGACAAAATATTTCTTTAATAATAATAAAAGTATTCTCCATTTAATTGATGAAGCACAAATTATTCTCACAAAGTATACTTGTTGTAACTCTACTTGACAAAAAATACTTCGAGATTAAGCAAATTTTGACCAAAGACACTTATGTAGACTTATACTAGTTAGTAAAGACTAGACTCCTATGTAGACATACTTAGAGCCTGTTTGGATAGGCTTAAAAAAATCAGCTTATAAGCTGAAAACATTTTTTTGCGCGGATTGCCCTTCTTTTGGGGTGGTCTTTAAATTTTGTCCCTCATATTTGTGGTCTTTAAATTATGCCCCTCATATTGCTGGTCTTTAATTTTTGCTCTTCGCATTGCAACTTTGAGCTTTCAGGCAAAAATCATGATGTTCTGAGTTCGAATCCCCGCTCAAGCATAAATTAAAAAAAAAAATTGCAAGGCAAGGTTTGGGTCGCGTGTATGCCGACCATAATTTAGCATACTCTTTTTGAGGAATTACAAAATTATGCCGCATCCCACTCATGCCTTAGTGGGATTTGTCATAAGTACACAAGTCCGGAGATAACTTTGGTAATTCGATCCTTCACAAGTTTATGCCAGTGGGGGCATACTTTTAATGGGCAAACTTTTATCTTGCCGACCCGCATAAACTTGTGAAGGAATTACCAAAGTTATGCAGGACATACTTATGCCAAGTCTCATTGCATAAGGCATAAGTATGCGGTCCGTATAACTTGGTAATTCCTTCACAAGTTTATGCCGGTGGGGAAATACTTTTAATGGGCAAACTTTTATGCCGGACCCGGCATAAACTTGTGAAGGAATTATCAAGTTATCTTAGCACCCGCATACTTATGCCAAGTCCGCCCATAAGGCATAAGTATCTTCGGTCATAACTTTGGTAATTCCTTCACAAGTATCTTTTCTGGGGCATAGCGAAATTTAAACTTTAGCAATTTTTTTTTTAAATTTTGACTGTGTGAGGGTTCGAACCTGGAACCCATGAGTTTTAGCCAAAGGGCAAAATTTAAAGATTTCAAATATGAGGGGCAAAATTTAAAGACCACCCCAAAAGAAGGGCAATTCGCACCAGCTGAAAACAGCTTATAAGCCAAAAAAAATAAGTTGGGCTATCCCAATTTTTTTTTTTTGACTTATAAGCTGTTTTAGATAAGCTAAGCCAAACGGATCCAATTATTTTTTTAGGCTTATTTGAAATACAAAATGACTTTAAGCTGATCAGCCAAACACTCAAAAAAACTGAAAACAGTTTATATGTTGTTTTTAACAACTTATAAGCCAATCCAAACGGGCTATTAGTAGTGAATCGAATCGGCCCATACCCATTAACTACGTTAGGCTGGCTTAGAAATGTTAACTCGACGCAAATCACAATAGCGCCCCCATCAAGGGTACACCTACTCCTAGGGGTGTAGTTAAGGGTGTCAAAAAGGTTGGCTAACCGGTTTTAACGTGTTTGAAATCGGACGGTTAAACCGGAACCGGTAGAACCTTAAATTATCGGAATCGAACGGTTCAACTTGCTTAACCGTTAACCGTTAATGTATACCGTCCGGTTCAATATTTTAGAGGAACCGAACGGTTAAACCGGACCTAAAATCGAACCGGACCGTTAAAATACTTCCTTTAACAGTGAAAATTAAAAAAAAAAAAAAAAAATAGCCGTTGGGCAGTTTGATCCCAATTAATGGGACCATGTTGGCAACGGTCCATTTGCAAAAATGGCCGTTGCCAAACGGCCATTTTGTTAATTTTTGGCCCCCAAATTTTTTTTTTAACACTTTAACCCATCCCCCACCCCTATAAACCCTTCTTCATTTTCATTTTAATTCACACCAATTCACTCTTCTTCATCTTTCTCTCAAATCTCAATCTCTCAATTATAATTATTTTGCAATAACTAGCCACAAAGTCTTATTATAGTTTCAACTTTCAATTATTAATTTTGCAATTATAATATTGTTGGTGGAGTTGGTGATTTTGCAACAATCCGAAGTAGCTTTGGTGGATTTGCAATTCTAGCCGCCTTGACTTTGCCGAAGAAATTAATCCGGCAATTTGGTACCTTCGTTCCAACTCTATCTTTATTTTTAGCAATTTAATTTACGCAATTTAATTTGTTGTAATTTGTTGTAATTTTTTTCTTGTGATTTATTTGATTGTGGTTTAAATTAATTCTATTTAATAATGTCAAAGAGATTAAGACGTGGTGCCGGTAGTAGTAGTCGTATTGTTAGAGGTGCGCTTAATGAGGAAACATTTGTGGAAGAAACACCTAATGTAGGTATTGATGTTGGTGGAAATAATCCACTTTTAGGTCATGAGGCAATGCAACAACATTTTACCGACACTTTTAATGAAGACTTAAATGATGATGATGAAACACAACCCCCTGAAAATCCCATAGGAGATACATGTCCTGCACAATCACATACACAAGACAAACCGCCTAGAACTCGTAAGCCAACAGCTAAAATTTGGAAATTTATGACTAAGAATAGGGAAAGCCAATCAGCTACATGTAACATATGTGGACAAGTATTTAGTTTTAAGCAAGGAACTAGTAAGGATGGTGGAACGGGTACACTAAATTCTCATATGAGAACCAAACATATGGATGCTTGGGGAGAGCAAACGGGTTCAAATGTGGGGGGATTCAAATGACGATAGACCCACGAACCGGTAGAAATTTTAAGTATGACAAGAAAAAAGAACGCGTAGAAATAGCTAAAATGGTAGCTTATGATTGTTTACCATTTTCCTTTCCCTCGGGTTTGGGGTTTGTTACTTACATTCAACGTTGTTATAATCCGTTATTTGAGGGTATTCCTAGAAGTACTTGTAGAGCCGATGTTATAGATTTGTTTAAAAAATATAGATTTTATTTGCGCCACGTATTTAATTCTTTAAATTGTAATGTTTGTCTTACCGCTGATTTGGGTCTTAGTATTAACCATTTAGATTTTTTTGCTATTACATGTCATTGGGTTGATGACAACTTGGTTATGCAAAAAAGAATTATAGCTTTTTTATATGACGAAGGAAAAGGTCGTCACGATGGAAAATTTTTAGCCGATTCAATGTCTACTATTATGAGATTTTTTAACATTTATAGAAAAACACTTTGTATTGCTTTAGATAATGCTTCTAATAATACAAAGGCGATTGGTCTTTTAAAAAAAGAAATAAACCCTCCTCTAAAAAATATTTTTCATGTAAGATGTAGTTGTCACATTTTAAATTTAATTGTTAAAGATGGTCTTGAGCATTTTGATGATTCTATTCAAAAAGTTAGAAATGCATGGCTTTTTTGTAATGCTAATAGGGGAAGAATTAGAGATTTTAAGAATGCTTGTGTGGAAAATAACCTTAGACCTAGGAAAATTCAAATAGAAATTGAGACTAGGTGGAACTACACTTACATTATGCTACAACAAGCATATGAGTATAGGATTCCCATACAACAAGTTCACAACAAATATAATACCGATAGTCAGGATTGGTTAAATTTTATGCATTGGGAAGATGTTAAAGAATGTATTGAACTCTTAGAAAATTTTAATAATGCAACTCTTGCTTTTTCTAGACAATTTTATCCCACGGTAACCGGAATTTTAGCCTACTTAGCGGAAATAGCTAGAGTTTTACAAGAGTATAAACATAAACCCGATTATCAAGTGGCTATTTTTGAAATGATAATCAAATTTAAGAAGTATTTTTTTCCCATCCCAACTTTATTTATATTGGGTTCCCTTTTAAATCCTTGTTTAAAACTGTCTTATACTAAAAATTTGGTTAGTCAAATTTATACATTTTTAGAAATTGAAGCGGGAACTCAACCATCTTTAGCCAAGCCGAACTCGCTATTGATGATGAGTTTAGAAAAGTTTTTACTCATTATTCTAGTTTGGAAGAACGTGCACAGCACCCGTTGCTCCACGCCCTACTACTTCTCAAAGTAGCAAAAAGGGCTTGTCGGGTTTAAAAGTTTTACATTCACAGCCAACTTCTTCTTCTACTGCAAACTTTGATGAATATAATTTTTATTTGATGCACCCAAATGTAGATATCAACCAACTGGATGAGGTGGACGTCTTAGCATGGTGGAAGAAGTACAAGGCAAGCTATCCGGTACTTTCAAGAATGGCTCGAGATATCCTTACGGTTCAAGTATCAACCGTGGCTTCGGAGAGCGCATTTAGCCAAGGAAGACAAAGCAAATTGGAGACCATAGACATTCATTATCCGGCTTTAGCTTGCAAGTACTAGTGTGCATTCGAGATTGGATTAGATCGGAGCGACGCAACCAAAACTCAAAAGCGGAGGAAGGCGAAGAGGAAGAAATTGAAGATTTGATAGCTAGTGGACCGGACCAAATGGAAGACTTTGAAGATATTTCCATGACCGAATATGATGTGGGGGAAATTAACGAAATGGTTCAAAATTGGTGATTTTATTATTCTACTATTTTTGTACAACTCATGTATTATTTGCAAGTTAAAAAAAAATACAACTTGCAAATAAATGTTATCCAAGAATGAATAAAAATATGGTCATTGAGCTTACTTCTATTTACTTGTGTTCATATTTTTACTTTTATTAAGTTAGGAATATACCTAAAATATACTAAGAATATACTTATAAGTATATTAAGTTATATAGTATACTTAAACATATATAAGTATATATAGTATATACTATATATAAGTATATATAGTATATAAGTAAGTATATATAGTATATATATTAAGTTATACATATATTTAGTATATATATTAAGTATATATAGTATATATGTATATATAGTATATATATTAAGTTATACATATATATAAGTATATGTAAGTTATACATATATATGTATAACTTAATATATATATATATATATATATAAGTTATATATATTTAGTATATATATTAAGTATATATAGTTATACACATATTTAGTATATATATTAAGTATATATAGTATATATAGTATATATGTATATATATTAAGTTATACATATATTTAGTATATATATTAAGTTATACATATATATAGTATATATATTAAGTTATACATATATATAAGTATATATAGTATATAAGTATATATATATATTAAGTTATACATATATATAAGTATATGTAAGTTATACATATATATGTATAACTTAATATATATATAGTATATATATTAAGTTATACATATATTTAGTATATATAGTATATATAGTATATATGTATATATAGTATATATATTAAGTTATACCTATATATAAGTATATATAGTATATATAGTATATATATTAAGTTATCCACATATTTAGTATATATATTAAGTTATACATATATTTAGTATATATATTAAGTATATATAGTTATACACATATTTAGTATATATATTAAGTATATATAGTATATATAGTATATATAGTATATATATATATATTAAGTTATACATATATTTAGTATATATATTAAGTTATATATATATATAGTATATATATTAAGTTATACATATATATATAGTATATATAGTATATAAGTATATATATATATTAAGTTATATACATATATATAAGTATATGTAAGTTATATATATATGTATAACTTAATATATATACTATATATATATTAAGTTATACATATATTTAGTATATATATTAAGTATATATATATATATAGTATATATGTATATATATAGTATATATATATAAGTTATACCTATATATAAGTATATATAGTATATAGTATATATATATAGTATATATATTAAGTTATCCATATATTTAGTATATATATTAATATATATATATATATGTATATATATTAAGTTATACATATATTTAGTATATATATTAAGTTATACATATATATAGTATATATATTAAGTTATACATATATATAAGTATATGTATATATAAGTATATATACTATATATATTAAGTTATACATATATATAAGTATATGTAAGTTATACATATATATGTATACGAAAAACACTATTACGTATTCTTGACTTGTCGTTAGGGTCATTAGTCGATAAATATTTAAACTTTAATTATAAAGTTGTATAACATATGTAAATATACCTACAATATACAAATAAATACTATAATATATATATATATAATACAAAAAACAAAAAAAAAACATATTTTAAACACTCCAAACCGGACCGGTTCCGGTTTGAGTTTAAAACTGAAACCGGAACCGGTTAAGCGGTTCCGGTTTTTTAACCGGAACCGGCCGGTTCCTTAACCGGTTCCATAACCGGTTCCGGTTGGAACCGGTTGACACCCTTAGGTGTAGTACGATATGGATTTTTGTTTAAAAAAATTAAATTAATTAAGTCAGTTTTCAAATATTAAGATTATCAGTAAAGTCAATTTTCATACGTTCTATCTTTGTTGATTTTTCAGATTTTTTATCATTTTTCTAATATGTGACGACATACACTGTCAGACACATATTCCTGCAAAGTAACTATATTCCAGCAAAACATTTTCAAGCCAATTATTCTTTAAAAAATATATCAATTATTAAGATATAGTGATGAATAATTTAAGGAGTCAACTGAAGACAAGTTATTTTAACATGAAATAAATTCTTGAATTATTATCAAAATAAAACTATATATAAATCTGTAACGCCCGAAAACATTCCGCTAAGTATTACATCTTTGCTCAAGCTTTGAGTTGAGCACAAGAATGTTCGAAAACTTGTAAGGGAGCATAATACCCGAATCTAATATTTAAGAGGTTGTATGAACGTTTATAAAAGGGGAAAGGTAGCTTGAACAAGTTAGAAATGTTTAAGGAAAGAAGACAACCATAATCGCTCATGACATGACTTCAAATGATTATGGGTGTGTACAGTATGGAGGAAAATAAAATATTTTTTAATTTTTTCATGTTCAATTGGTTTAAAATTTTGGAAAATATTTTTTTTAGGAAAACAAGTTCCTTAAAAATGTGGAAAATGAGAAGATAAATGTGTTGTAAAAATAAAGAAAAGAAATAATCATTAAAAGTGCATTGCATGAGACGATACAAATTCTCTCTCTCTAGGGCTCTCCGCGCACGTTAGTTAAACTGTGCCTACTGGGATTTCAGTCATGGCGAGGCGAAAAGGAGGTGGCCGAGGACGAGGACGGCCAAGGAAAGAAACTATTTTAGCCTTTGGTAGCACCGTTGGAGCAAAGATAACTCCGGGGAGTGCGAGACCAGCGCAAATGCAAATAACTCCAAATCCGATGCCGATGACACCTGCAGAGTCAACATTGGCGACCAAATTAACTGCTGCTATGACTACACCAGCAGCTACTGATCATAATCGTACTACCCAAGCTCCTGATTCTGCTGGTCGCACCACCAACGGAACAACGATTCGAGACCCAGGAAAAAACCCGGAACCACCACCAAACGCAAAGAATGATGGAAACTACTGAATCTGAGGTAAACAATGACACTGCTCCATGGGTTAATTTGTTTACAAACAATCGGGCTGCTGCGAATGGGTTGAAATTGAGCTATATCCCGCCCCAAATTATTGATGGTCAGCCCGTGGTACAATTGGATAAATTGGAGGTGGATAAGGAACTGGATAAATGGAATAGTGCAATGATTGCTTATTTTATTGGAGAAACCCCAGGGTACAATACTATGAAATGATATGTCGCACAAAATTGGAATAGTGTGGCTGAACCCCAATTATTTCAAAACGAAGAGGGGTACTATGTGCTTAAATTCCAGTCTATTGTTGATATACATGAAGTGTTCTACTCAGGACCATACTCAATAAATAATAGACCTATTATTCTCAAGCCTTGGACTATTGATTTTGATTTCAGCAAGGAATACCCTATTGAGGTGCCCCTGTGGGTGAAATTCCCTAAACTACCTGTGTCATGCTGGAGTACTGATTCACTGAGTAGAGTGGCAAATGTTGTTGGTGTCCCTGTGTATGCCGACGAGTGTACCGCTAAACATAAAAGGATATCATATGCAAGAATGGTCATAGAAGTGAACATCACAAAACCCCTACCAGATGTGATAACAATTAAAGATCCAAATGGGAAGCAATTCACTCAGAAAGTTGATTACGACTGGGGGCCCAAGTTTTGTGAGAAGTGTCAGGAGATTGGGCATAGATGTCATGTTCCAGTGAAACTAGTCAGAGCGCCTCCAAGGAGGATTGTTCAAGAGTGGAAGCACAAAGGGAAGATGCCACAGCCAAGAGAAGTACCAGCAAGTGTCCCAGCTAGTACTTCTCAGGTTGCCCCTAGCTCATCTAAATAGAACCCAACTCCGTTGCCTCAGGAGAAGGAAGGTCAACAAAGCCCTGAATTTAATCTTGAAAATTTTCCATTACTGGCTAGTGCTGCAGCTAAGTTTCAAAATTGTGGTACTGATTTAGTTAAAGCTAAGGATGATATGGGAGCAATAAATCAACCTACTAGTCCTGCCAAAGCTAAAAGGATGAATCAGAAGGTGCAAGGTAGTAATAAATCTATCATGCCCCCAGACAAAGGAGGGGGGGGGGGCTTCAATATAATGCATTGGCTATTTTGGAATGTTCGAGGTGTAAATAAGCCGTATAAGCAAAAAGAACTTGGAAATTACATGGTTACTAATAGAATAAAGCTGTCAGGGATTATAGAAACAACATTTAAGGAGCACAAGCATAAGGGAATACACAAGAATATAGTACCAAATTGGGGAATTCATACAAACTATTCGGATGCAAGTAATGGAAGAATATGGTTGGCATGGGATACCACCTGCTACAAGATTCAACTACTAAGTACAGATGCACAAGTTATTCATTGTGAGGTTCAAGGTAGAACTGGGATTTTGAGTGTGTCTTGACAATAGTCAATGGTTTTAATACTGTAAAGCAAAGGAGAGCATTATGGGACAGCTTGCAAGGATTTTCCTAAGGAATCACCAAACCATGGCTCATCTGTGGTGATTTTAATGCAGTGTTACACCCTCAAGACAGGTTGCTAGGTCACCCCATCACTCAAGCTGAAATGCAAGATTTTGTTGATTGTATGTCTAATTTACATTTATCTGAATTAGCTTGGAGAGGGGATTACTACACATGGACAAATAAGCAACATGGAGTGGATCGAGTTTGTAGCAGGATCGATAGAGCTTTAGGTAATCATGAGTGGATGATGCAATGGGGGCATGTGTGCACAGAATATACTGACCCTCACATATCAGACCACTCTCCTATGATTTTGAATATTGAAATTGTCCATTGGAGCCCAAAAGTACCATTTAGATTTTTTAATATATGGGCTGAAAATGAGATGTTTCCAAGGCTAGTGCAAGAAATATGGTGTACAGATCAGCCAGCCGCCAATATGGAGGATATATGGTCAAAGCTACATAGTCTTAAACCAGTCTTGAAGCAATTGAATGTGCAGGAATTCAAGGGTATTTCACAGAATATTGTCACGACCCAACCCCGTAGGCCGCGACTGGTGTCCTAACTGGACACCCATACGTACCTACCTAACAGATCTGGCATACCAAATGGCTAATTCTGTTTAAATATACATAAATTCATACAGATATAAAATGCATCGCACGAACATACATATACATATATACATACTTAAACTCGTACATGAAGCCGTTAGGGCTATCATAGTAAGCGAGATTACTCGGATCGCGTACTCGTACTCACTTACCGAACCGTGACAACCCACAACCCACAAACATGTCTACGGTGCTTCTAACATACAGAACGAGAATCGAAGACGGGACGGGGACGCCGTACCCAAATAACCATATGTACAAAGCGAGACAAACAACAAAAGGTATATCTAAAAATATCGCCCCTGATCAAAGGGAGCTCTCGACAAGAAACCGATGTCCTAAATCGGCGGCGTATCACGCGCGTGTTACATGCACAAGGGCATGTGGCGCGGCTTCGAAGAACAAAGGGGGTCGACTGGAGGGTGTGAGTATGTGGCGGAAATATAACATACATAATCATAATAATCGAGAGTCGAGGTATGCAAAATCATAACGGACGGAGAATGGGATTCGTAGCGGGCCGGACTTACGAGTGTG
>NC_081342.1:23984223-24009631 GCF_029784015.1 Lycium ferocissimum
TATTCTAATCTCAGAAATCCTCAAATCTACTAAATCTTCAAGAAATGATGTCAGCCTTTGAAGGTCATTAGTGGTAGCTTGAAGAGATATGGTCAAATTAAAACCTGGAGCGAGAACTTCCTCAAAAGCCTCTTTCCGAGATTTGAGGATACCCACATTGCGTTGAAGGCGCAATAGCTTACACCGAGAGTAGCAACATTCACGAAAAGCTTCGACACTTCTAAGCCGATCCTTAAGATCCCCATAAGATGTGTTCAATATTTGTATTGCGTTATCCCGATGCCGCGACGCACCAACAAGCATTGTCACGACCGAGTTACGGGCCGCGACGGTATCCGGCTAACCACCGAACACCACTCACTTACCTCGTTTATCCGCTATCATTCATGCTCATATGCTCATATCATAGGCGAAGACCGTCCTTTCCGAAATGCATTTGCTTTTATAAACATAAGCCCTTCGGCTATCCACGTAATAATATATACACATGCATATACATAAAAGCCATGGGACCAGACTACCCACACTACGTATCTAGGAGCCTCTACTGGAATACTAGACATCTGGACGGGACAGGACCCCGTCATGCCCAAAAACATGAATATATAGATATATATATACCAAAAGAGAAATCTGTGGCACTTCCGAATATGATTGCTCTCAAATCAATCGCTAGCTCCTATGAGTCCGGGACACCTCCCTGCTCACTCGCGGGCATGAACACGCGTCCGAAGAAAGGACGCGCACGAATATTGTACCGAGTATGAAGCATAAACAATAACGAAGCATCAATGATCGAGAGGCATGAAACAAGGAGCAATCCGTAACTAATCGAATCATAAAGACGATCACGCATGCCGACTTACTTTCGTACTCATCATCGTATCATATATGTACATACCGTAGTAATCGCCCGACCATATAGGTGCGGTGTAATAATCAATATCATTAGCATCATCAATAGCCTCGCGTCCAGGATATTATCTCACGCCGCCCACTAGTGTGTCTCCGCCTACCATTTGCCGCGCCGCGTGTATAGTCGCTTCGCCTTGGCGGTGACTGCCCGGCCTATATAGGCGCGTGATATCATCATATGCTCATTACATCATGCTTATCATAACATGCTTATCATAGTATGCTTGACATCATATGCTTATCACAATACACGATAGGGACTCTTAGCTATTCATACTTTATCGGGGCGACGTAAGGTCGTGGACCCCGATGTCATTATGAGCATTTTTACGTATTCTCGCCTCACCTTGAAGGAACAAGCATAAGGTGAGTGTGCACAATGATCAATATCGTTAAATTACATAAATGTCATCATTAGCTTCTTAGAGGCATCATATCAAAGGCTATAGCATTTCTAGACTTTAGCTTCGCTATCATCATTTTCGTATTCATCTTATATTTCTTATCTCGTGTAGCTATTCATGAGAGAGGACTCTAAATTTCTTCGGGAGATGGAACATTCATAGTAACGGAGGAATTTCATGCCATAGGACTCATGCCTTAGAAGGAAAGGGATTAGCCTCACATACCTTTGTCGCTACCTACTTATCCTTCGTTCGTTCTCCTTAATGCGCTTGTCTATGCCTTCAATGGAATTCATCGACATTAGCTATGTCATCGTAAAAACATACTTAATAAAGCTATAGAAATTTGGGCAAAGATCTCTTTTGTTTATACTACTTCCCAACACATTCCATATCAACTCCCAACATTCATAATAATCATCACAATATCGCTAACAACAATCGTCATTCATTCATCTTATTCGCATCTCGAAATTCTATCTCGATTCCCCATAATTATGACTAAAAGTCCATCGTCACATTCTTTCGTATCCAATACTTATTTCATGTTCTATAAGTCATTTATAACGTATTTATATCATCAACAAATTCGTTTCTATGATTCAAGCCAACTACTATTCAATAATAACATTTTTTCATCCATTTGACGACCCATTTGTGGTACTCTTCTACAATCCGTGAATCTCAATTTATAAATATTTCAAATAGCATGTAGAGGTCATGAAGTTTACCTTAAATGGTAGAGAAATAGTCCTGAATGATAATACACCCTCGCACAAAACCCTAGTTCTTCCTCCTTGAGATTTCTTGACCTTAATGGCTTTAATGGAGTTTCTTAGGTTTGATTCCTCCTCAAATCTTGTTATCAATCCTTGATCTCCTTAGTTTTCTTGTGGATGAAATGTTTGGAAGGTTCTAGAGGTGGAGGGGTTGAAGACGTGAATGGAAATGAAATAAATGAAGTGAGATCACATTTAAAGACTCGAACATCTTCGCGCTCGGGACTTCCACGACCGTTCCACGGTCCGTGGAACCGTTGGTCGTGGAAATCGGTCGTGGTTCACGACCAGCTGACCATCCTTTCTCGCTGGCAGCCACGAACCATTCCACGGTCCGTGGAACATTATACGGGCCGTGGCTGGTCGTGGAAATCATCGCTTCCGCCAAAGTTGTTCTCGTCGTTTCGTTTGATCTCCAATCCTTATGGAACCTTCTTAGCACTTGTTTACCACTTCATTATAAACCTAGGGGATGTTATAAACTCTTCTCCATAATAACCTTGAGGCATCAATAACTCAATACTCCTAGTTTGCATCCAACACACTAACTTATAACTCGATTCCTTTAACAACTTTCTTTCTTCAAGTCTAATATCTTTTTGGAAATCTTAATTAGAGTCATCGCATACTATTTCTTACTTATCCGTACTTCTTATACGCCATATCTTTCTAGAGTCTATTCATCAGTATGCTAAGTGAAAATTTCCGAGCGTAACAAGCATCATAGCAATTTTCTACGCAGTCGGAATCACGAAGGTCAGACTTAAGGTTTTTTATCTTATCTTAAGTTGTTCGTTTTCTTTTCTCGTTTTAGCAACATTTGATGAAGAAGTCACAGCAAGGGCATGACCTTGTAGAAGCATCTCGGAAAGATGATCCAAAGATAACTCCGCATGACCAGGAGACATTCTTGATAACGGTAAGGATCCCGAAGAACTTTCTAGTTGGAAATGATTGAACTTCTCGAAGACACACCCTTTATCGAAGGCTCGAGATGAGGTGGAGGAGGAGTGACAGAATGACGGATACCAACCTGAACCTCTTCGTCATCATCTTCTATTACGATTACCTCCCTCTTTCGTTTCTTATTCGAGGGTCCAGGCCTTTCTAAAGGAAAAGCTGAGGGAAGAAACCTTAAACTTCTCCAAGTACGGGAAACATCCCGAGAGGATTTCAACAAATCCGTGATCCAATCAAGAATGTTTGTAATCCTGTGCGGATTAACAAGATTAGGTGTTGGGTTCCACGTCTCCGAGAAAACATTATCAGAGGGGCGATGAAGTAATTCTGTTTGAATTTTGATAAATCGATGCAATTGATCCACATCGTCGGAGTCAATAGAATCGATTAGGTTACGTTCTCCACAGGGAAACAAGTGAATCAATCCACCTCGGAATATAAAAGGAATGTATAGATGAATCAGATGATCTAAGGTAAAAGAAAGATTAGCCGTAATAGCTAAAAATTGAAGGCAATAAAATAATCGCCAAGTATCAGGCGCAATTTGGCCAACACATACATTGTATCATGGTGCTAATTCCTCAATGACGCAGGAACGGGTAACAAAAAACCAAAAGAAAAGGAAAAAAAATAGGCATTAAAGAAAAACCATCAATATGGTGATGAAATTTTGTCCCATTGTCAACAGCTGAAATAACATCAGGACCTAAGCTGCATTCTTGAGCAACTGAAGTAATATTTTCAAGAGCAATAGAGGAGTCAATATCCTCTATGGGAGAAGAATGGTGGAAAACTCCGAAGTCATTGGAATAATCAGAACAAGTTCATAAGAAAGGCTTTAGCAAAAGCCTCCAGTTCAAAAGGATTGGATGGAATTTCAGAAGGATTTTTGTCAGAAGAAGAAGACATAGTGTCAGAGAAAATATAGAAAGATTGCAAAGAATATTGCTTACTTTAAGCGATTTGAGAAAGGAAAGAAAATTGTGTGATATTTGATCAATGATTCACTATTGTGTGATATTTGATCAATGATTCACTTCCTTATATAAATCCAAAAGAGGAATACGAAGGATTGGGACTGACGGTTCCAATAAAAAGCAACCTTTATGACAAGTAATTATGAGACATTACGCGAATTGAAGAGACTCATCGGAAAAATAAATTGTCTTTTCAGTCTAAAGTATGTCCTATTTTCCCGCCAAAACTCAAGTGAATCCACGAGAATTGAACCGTTTCGCCGACAAGGAGAAGGCACTATATACATGTGTTATATCCCGTATTTTGTACATTGGGACCATCCGGTTTAACTATGATAAGTTAGGGTCCAAACCATTCCGGGATGCAAAGTCGAGACTTTTGACCTTCGATTTTATTTTAAGACATAAGTTGTTCATGAATTTTTTCCCATGGAACATTTAGGAAAATTTGGGACCAAAAATGGAATAATTGAAAGTTGAAAATCATGCAAAACAAGCCATGTTGGCCGTGGGGTGTGGGAGTGGCTCCCACACATTTGTGGCCAATTTTAATTGGCCCAACACATGTGTGGGCCATGGGACACATGTATAAGTCTTATATTAGCACAAAAGATGACTACTAAGTCATTCATCTTCATCCCACACTTAGAAAAAAAAACAAGAAGTTGAAGAACAACAACTAACCTCTCCAAGAACCTTGAAAAACCAAGTCCAAATTTAGCCATCCCAAAAATATTTCTTTGATGCAAATCTACTAATTTGAGGTCCCTAAGTAGCGTGGAAGTGTTGTTGGAGCGATCAAACCGCTAGTTTTCATTCTCGCAAACCCTAGCCTATTTGTAGTTGAAGAAGAAAGGTAAGATTTAATCTTGTTTTATGTGTTATGAATGGTGTACGACAAGTCGTAGTATGTCAAAATGGAGGAAATTCATGAAATATGGTATGTTGGAAGCTTGAATGTATGTATGGTGTGTAAGTTGTAGGCAGCGTGTGTGACGTGCGTGTCGTGGTTTAAGTGATGAGTTAAGTTCTATGTAGCATGTTTAGTCTGTGTAGTGAAGAAAGAATGAGAATCATGATCATATGTATATGTGTAAAGTGGTACACGAATACGGGTAATATTATATGACAAGAATGGATTAATTCTAATTAGTATGTCGATTGTTGTCGTTATGAATTCTATGTTGACGATAAGAGTTTAATGATTCGAATTGATGTTGTAAGTGTTGCGGGCTGATTTGAAGGTCATTGTGCATTGATGTAATTTGTATATTTATGAGAATGACATTGTTAGAGGGTGAATTATTGGTGCAAATCATGACTTGAAAGCTTTGAGGAATGGTTATAGTGGTGTTCTGTGTTTAATGTTGGGTAAATCGGAGCAATTGTTGGATTGTTGGAAATGTTGTATGAATTGTTTGAAATGTCCTTGAATATCGTTGGTAATGGTTCGGGGTTAGTATTTGAATGTATAAGCATTGATGCCGGCTTGAATGCAAGCCGTTGAATCGAATATATGAAAGTTGTCGAATGATGAAAAGAGGTTATTAATGTCGTATTGCTTCTTTCGGATTGATTATTGATGTTGCTAGGTTGGTTGTTGTTGTTGTTGTTGTTGATTTTGCCTAGTTAAATTCTCGGGTTGGCCTACTTTGTGGGAAATGTCGCCCAAATTTTCGTAGAATTTAGTGTTAGTTTGGAATTAAACGCCTAAATGGCTATAGCCGATATTTGATATCCGTTGACGTATTTGTAGACCTTGGGAGCCCGAGGCGTAGGTCGAGATTAGCTTGAGTTTGGAGTAGCTTTGAGAAGCGTTCGAGGTATGTAAAGTTCAATCTTTTCTTCTTTTGGCATGACTTAGTTACAAATAGGCTATGACACGAGCCTCGAGGAAATTCTATTCTCGCAATCCGAGCATGTGTATGACTCTTATTTGTTTCTTGGAATTCGTACGCTTGATATGATGAAATATTGGCCCTTATGTCTTTGGAATATTTGATTTTCAAAGTTTGCGTAAAAAGTTTCGTTTTTAAAGAATTCCGTAACTACGAACGCCCGTATCTTTCGCTGCAGTTGCTCGGATTGCCCCGATATGTTCGTGGGTGATTGTATGGTGTATGATGAGTATGTTTTCCATAGCGGTCCCGGCCGGTCAACACCCGTCCGTGGGTCCCGCGACTCTTCTTTTTGTAATCCCGATGACTTTTGAAAGAATTTGGTTTGGCTATTATTCCGATTTCCAAGTATGGTCATTTTACTTATCGTTTCGGGTCTATGATAATGATTTTATACATATATGGTTACTCACGACTCGCTTCGTGCATTCGTTGTATCTTTCGCCGAGTCCCGGCCGTGCCTCCGTTGTCGCGCGCACTTTGTTATACTCCTATGTTAGGCCGTGTTATGATTCACCGAGCCTCTCGCGAGAGCCGGGTTCCGCTTATATTTGGTGTTACGGCCGTGTATGGCGTTATGTCGTGTTATGACGTGTGACGGGATACGCAGATTTGAAACTTTCCTTCGGTGTTATCGTGTTATGGCGCCATCGACGGGCGGCGACCATATTTTTTCGAGCCCTATGCATGATTTGTATTTCGAAAGTAAACATTTTGATATTTTGGAAATGCATTTACCGTATTTCGTTTCGATTATGACTCGCATTTGTTTACATATCTTTCGCTTTGCATACTCGCGCACATATTTCGTACCGACCCCTTTCTTCTGTGGGGCCGCGTTTCATGCCCGTGCGTACGTACGCTCGGTGATCCGCCGCCCAGACACCCTTTTCGTCGTCGGGAGTGCTCCTTTTATTCCGAGCCCACGTTTTGGTATATATTCGTTCGTCGCATACGTATATGTTTGTTCAGTGGGTGGCGGGGCCCCGTCCCATCATATTATTCGTTTGTCCGTTTAGAGGTCCGTAGACGTATGTGGGTTAGGCCTATTCGTACGGTGTGTTTGTATGTTATATGTTCGTGGCGATCCCATCCGCCGTGGCGTTCCTTGTCGCTCGCACTTGTATACGTTTTGGGCCGTCGCGCCATTCGACAGCCTTGTCGGCTTCTCGATGTATATATGGTTGTGTTTGAGATGTGTTTGCGCGCTTTGATATAATCCGAGACATGTTGTTTGATATTTATGTCCGTATAAGCTATCCGTATGCGAGCCGGATTAGTGATCGTGCTCGGTGCCTGGCGCCGCACTAGTCACGGCCTACGGGGTTAGGTCGTGACAACATGCATGGCAACAGTTCATGTAACAAACATAAATGCAAAAATGAATGGCGCAAACTTAAATGCGGAAGTACAACGTCATAACGGCAAGACATTGAGTACAAGCGTTACAAAAATTATTCATTATAAGAGAGTCATTCAATTTAATTGCATGATGCCCCTTCAAATACCAAATACTGCAAAAGATTCCGATCTCTTGTTATTCCCGATTCAGTTAATATCATGTTTTTGAATTCCAATTCAAAAATTTAAACTAGGGACTGACGGGATTACAAATGCTTAGATACTCGTTTCAACATTCATAGAGGAAATTTTTATTTCCAAGTATCCGGAGATGCCGAGCACGAATAAGCCCACTCACCAAATCATGTAAAGAATCCTAAAAAAATTTTGAGGTATTTTTACTTTTGTATTTTAAAATTACTTTGTGCTTAAGTAGCAAATATAATTGCTAGACTTTCTTTTTCACAAAGTAGAACAAATCTCTCATTATAAGTAAGGCCCTCTTTTTTGGCATTACGAGGAAGAAATTTATTCCTAATGAATTAAGATGTTCAAATCATCTTCCCGAATATATTTATGTAATTAAAAATTACAAATCTTCTTACATTCCGAGGTTGAAATTCTCGGAACGGATTGATCACCCCGAAAAGTTTTTACCAAAGTAATCTTAAAAGAGATTTATAATAAAAAAAATTTAAAAAAAAAAAAAAAACGAAGCATGGATAAGCAAAGCTTTATTCATCGCAAGTCAACCCAAAACAAATTTCTTATAAACTCAATTGCCAAACACGATCGGAGCAAGAATAAAAGAAACAATTAAATATCGAGGAACCGTGAGGGATGGATTAACATTTTCCACTACTTTCCCAACATCGAATCAACTACTTGATTTCGATCCGGACTTCGACGGCACAGAGCCTCTCGAAATGATCTCGCATAATCATCATCGATGGATCTTTCTTTCCAAAAATCAAAACCATCGACTCGCATCCCCGAATCACTTTCCTCCCCGCATCTTCTTTGTCATCATCTCCCCTTGCCATTTCCGAATATTACACAAGAAGATCATCGTCCGTTTAGTTTTCGCTCAGAAAGCAGCGAGGCGTTGGTATGATCAAACGAAGCAAGATCAAGGCTTTTTAGAAATTGAAGTGAGTTTCGAGAACCCGGTTAACAAGATTTTGTTTTTCCACCGTACGGGCGTCTTCCAATCGCTGGCCCTCTCGCTTGTATTTGTCTTTCCGTGACATAAGTTGCCTCCCGCGATTTTGCAGATTCTCGAGTTTTCGCAAAGATTTTGTAATAAATCTATCTTTTTATCCAGTGAAGCTTTCATTTCGAGATCTGTATCAGTACACGCCTTCTCAATAGCAGTTATGTCTCTCTTACTTTGATTCAAATCAATCAAAGCTCTAGTAAGATCCCCGGAATCTTGAGTGCTTTTCACTTGTAATGATTTGAATTTGGCATCAAACTCGCCGTATTTGCATTCTGGGAAGATGATCTATCTCGGACACTCCGGATTTCATTACTTGCTTTCTCGAATTTAGTCTCCATTTGCATGAGTTTCACTCTCAAATTACCGATAGCCGTATCCTTCTCGAAGATTTCTCCTTTCAATTTTGGAAGGTCAGATACTTGGCCTTAAAGGCACTTCACTTCAGATTTAGCTTCCTTCAACGCCTCATCGGAGCAAATTTGCTTTGCTTTTAAAGTTGACAATTTTCGAGTTAAAGCCGCCACGTCCTCATTGAGCTTGTCAATCCGTTTGATTCACCTCGAACGTTCAAGACTTGCCGCCAAGTAAGTCCGAGCCCGTGAGCAAATTATCAAAAGTTATAGTTCATGAAAAAAATATAGTGGAAGAAAATTTACAGAGAGATGAAAAGAAATATACCTGGATCATAAGTCCAAAAGCAATCATGTTCGTCTGATATGTAGGCATATCCTTTAGAATGGCATGTTCTTTGGGTCCTATGAAACTATTGGCAAAGGTGCTCATCACATGAGGATTAGCCAATAAATTTTCCTCATCGTACAAATTAAAGATCGATCGTGATTAACGCAAGCAGTGGACAAAAGACAGATCCACTGTCGCGGATCATCACCAAGCAGCTTCATCAAGAAAATGGCCAACTTCACGCGAACGATTATCTTCGAACAAGTCTTTTCCTTCAAAGATGGTCGAAGATCGACCCAAGGAATATGCGTAGTTGCACGGGAAGGTTTTAGCTGAGGAACTAGCAACCTCTTCCCGAGTAGCATCAACTTCGAAAACATCGAAGAATTCTCCACCCCGATGCCCTGGGCCTCTGTGGATACTAGCGGCAATTTTGTTTTGGGAAAATATCTTGACGGTGCCTCATCATCAATATTCACCACCTCACGAGAGTGGCCGATGGATCCTTTTCCTAAGAAGGAACTTCAGGAATACCAGTTAACTTCTCAAACTCCTTCATCAGAGAGTCCTTTGAGATACTGGTCACATCAATAAAAGAAAGATTAGTTCTTCTCCTCTCCTTAAAATTAAAGAGACTCTTCCTCGAAATCGCACTTTCAAATCTATGCGTATCTCCGCCTTTCGCTACGGAATGGACCAAAGCAAATTGTTTCTTCAATCTCCTCTTTTTAAGGATAGGTTCTGCCTCTGCGTTTGACCTCCTTTTGATAATAGAACGAATATTGTCTAATGTCGAGTCGTCATCGTTTGGAAGAATCAAGGCCTTTGTCGATGTCTTCCTTTATTTGAACGGCCCGGCAAGAAACGAGGACGATGTGAATAATTGTGATCGAAAAAAAAGATTAATAAGAGTGAATACCTTTATTCTTTCCGGAGCCATCCAAAGTACGAACGCCCCGTTGCACAGCCATTAATTCCCAAGTTCTAACACTCGCCGAATATCGGATTATTGTTTTCGTAAATACACGAATATTCCCCCGAATATTCAAAATTTCGGGGATTGAAAGCTCTTGTATTCCATTTTTCCTAGTTGTCGTGAGATCACTACTCACTAATTGGCTTAGTAGAATAAACACAAATTCTTTAAACCATAAACGATCTTTGCCATCCTCGGGATCATCAAACAATTTAGTTGGGGCCTCTGAAGCCTTGAACATTATCATAGAACCCCTTATAAAACGAAGGGTGTTCGATATAAAATATGATCTAGAAAGTAAGTCGAATGTTGGCAATTCGAGCAAGACGTTGGTATAATTGAATCAAGCGCCAAACTCGGGGAGTAAGTTGGCTACACAAATTTAAAGACGACGACATAACTGATCGATCAACGGAGTTAATGGTAAGTTAAACCCGATGGTAAAGGGGTAAAGGTACACTGCAGAGAACCCAGGCAAGTGAGATGTGGCGGGTCTATCTGGTTCAGGAACAATAATTTCCACAAAGTGATCCTTCCAATTACATCTTTCGATTACAGAAGGAACAAGATCTTTGGTAATATGAGACTTAATCCCGGAAACCTTAGCCATTCTCTCCACACGTTTCATCTTCATTTGACATCTTTAAATCGGTAGTATGGAGTATGGTTTTTGGGAGCACACTATCACCGTATGAAGATCTACCATTTCGATCTCATCATCACCGATATCGTAAATTACCGAAGATGGAGGCCTAGGTTAAATAGAAGAAGCGTGTAATCGCCGCCCATAAATTTTCTAGAAGACAATCTGTTCTTAGGATTTCTAACACCCACATTGGAGAGGAAACGTCAACAATAACGGTCTTTTTCTGGTGAAATATCTTGAGAAGATGAAGGAGAAGACATAGTTGAAAGTCAAAGAAGTCAAAGAAATCGAAGAAGTGGAAGACGAAGAAGAAGAAGAAGAAGAAGAAGAAGAAGAAGAAGAAGAAGAAGAAGTTGAAGAGATATTCAAGGAAAAAATTGAAGCGTGAATTGCAAGCCAAAAAAATGGGAGGGAAAAAATTCGCTTTATAAAGGAGTCATTATTGCATCGGGAACCGGCGAGAAAATGAAGGGCACGGTAATGGCCACGTGCCCCACGTCTAACTTCATCATTAATGCAAGTCTTTTCAACTTCTACGATGATGACACATGCTCATCACGTTAGTGGACCACGATCTAACGTCAGTTACAACGTTTCCTATTACACAATGAAACGATTCAAATGTCTAATCAAGGAAAGATTGATGAAAATCATTGAGACAATTCCTCAGGAACATCTTTGTGATGAACCCGAAAATTGAGGGACTATCTGTATAGGTGAAAATCGCACCTAACACATGGACTAACATATAGTTGACACGTGTCGGTTAAATACAATGTCATAGCAAGATCAGATGATAACGCCGAGCACGGCATTGACGAATAGGTAACTGATACCGATGACATGGTCAACAAAAAGAACATCAACGGGAACAACATATAATATCCTCTTAATTACGCATTAAATGGAGTCAATACAGTAACGGCGAAAACGGTTTCTGACAACAAGAATCAAGGAATTAAATGATCATCATTACAATTAATGATGGGCATTACGTGCACACAACGGGAAAGGCACCAGATAGGACCAAATACCTATAAATAGAACTTTCGCTTGTATATCTAGGCATCAAATACTTATTGAAAAATACACTATTATGGATTAATTTCTGCAATTATTGTTATATTGATTCTCTTATGGTCAAGTTCTTGTTCCTTCTGGGCAAATGAGAAATTCATTACTGCTATTCATCACAGTTGGCATAAGTTCACTCTTTCTTTTTATTTACTTATTCTTTATCAACCTTTAATAACTAGCTTGTCCGTTTTTAACTATTTTTATCAAATTACTACCAACTGTGGTTAACCTTATTTAACTTTCAATACAAATTTAACTATTTGGGCAAAGTACGATTTTTGACTCAAACACTCTCCCCGGTATAGACTTCGTTTTGTCTCTCTATTTTAGTGTATTTATTTTTTCATTTTAAAGAAAAGTCTATTCCTTCGGTCGCAATTTAGGTGTATGATTTTGGTTTGGACACGACTCTCTGAGTAAAAGTCAAAACTTCATTATAATTGAACACAGATTTTCAGATGGAGAACATTACTCCTTTGAAAAGAAGATATGTTTTTACTATCTATATTTTTCCATCACATTTCAAGATAAATCTGCTATTAATGCTTCTGCAATTGGTTCCGAGAATTAGATTATGGCAAACCATTATCTCTAATCTCTATTGTAAATGCAGGTAGTATCTTATTAGTTCTAAAGCTTAATACAAAATCAATGCAATAAAATCCATGCCATTGCTTAGACAAGGTTTTATCGCTGAAAAGAATAAGCGAATGTAATTCTGGAAACTGTAATTGGTGCGGTTCGCAAAGCTATATATCTGATCATGCCCAGACTCGTTTTCTTGGGACAAGGTCTGATGTCTTTATCTGATCAATTTTAGCAGCTACAATGAAATCATTCATGCTCAAACCTCCTGCAATTAGAGTACCACAAATGATCATTAAATAAGTCCAAAACAAGTAAAAGAGACAACAATCATTAACTATGAAAATCATTATAGTGCAAGAAAATCATTATAGTGCAAAGAGATTATCAAAAACACATTGTATTGGTATGTCATAAAATCTATGAAACAGAGTATGTCTGATTATAGACATGAAACATTCAGGTTAAAGGATTTTCTAAAATATTTGCTAGTCGGAAAGTATCATTTCAAAATTCCCACCGACACCACACTTCGGATTTAGTTCATGCGAGGTCAAATAATCCAACCTAAAAACATGGTTACGAAAGGACTAAAATTTGAAGTTTTTACCATAGATCAATTGATTTCCCAGTGTATGAACTACTACCGCTTTTTGAAAACAATGAGAGTCCCTCCCGGTAAAGTGTAAACTGCCTATTCTAAGGTTCAATTGAAAAACTGCTTTTAATCAAAGGGAAACGCCCTTATACCGAAAAATAAGGCATATATCTGTTTCACAAGGAAAATTATGATTTGCATGCCTAGATGGAGCAAATTCGGTAAGAAACCTAATTTGCCAAGTATTCTTACCCTTTTCTTCCTGTAAGTTTGTATTATTATCACTTAAAACACCCTACATGTGAATTTGTAAACAAGATGACTAAAAAAAAGGGGGAGGAGGAGGAGGGAGAGGAACGACTGAGAAAGTGTACTCACCAATGGAAGGAGTCCACAGCTCAGCATGAACTTGATTAGACTGTTCTAATTGATGAAGTGTGGGGAGGTGCCCTGTGCCTTCCAACACCTTGCCTATTCTATTGATCAGTTCAACCCCACAGTTGAAGTCTCTTAATTTCCATGTACATTGTAGTTTAAGCAGCCCATCTTCACGTGATAGTTTCCAGCCAACAACCTGCAGCCATATGGATGAGAGAAGAAAACTGAAGAACAAATTGTACGTTATAATTTGTTTGCTTTTCATTTATCCACAACAAAGTGTGTGTTCAGGGGCGTATGCAGCTCACAGATAGCAGGTTCATTTGAACCCAGTACTTTCTATGCGGACTATAAATTTATGTGTAAAAATCCACTAAAATTGCAACAAGTACTAGATATGAACCCATAACTTTAAATATAATGGGTTCAATACTAAGAGCCTTAAAGATTGCTTTCGGAGTTTCTACCTGTCCAACGTCGTTCCATTAAAGGGTATTCTGTTGAAGAAAAATGATGGAGCTTGGGCTCTAGCTTCTTACGTTCTAAAACTTTTCCCATTTCTAGAATTTCCTGGGAGAAATATACCCTAGCCCTAATAAACCCTGGCTAAATGATTCACAATTTGAAGTTCTTCTCGTAAATCTTATAAGTCCCCCATCCCTCCAAAATCCTGGCTCTGAAACAAGAAGAAATATACTAGGCTAACATTCTGCTCTCTCAATTGATAGTCACTAATTATTGAAGAGAGTATAAACTTTTGGAAATCATTCGAAGAGTTAGCAAGAAATATTCCAGTGAAGATGTACTTCACCTGGTTTAACTTACATTACATTTTCTATTTTTACTTCTCAAAATACTCTCCACGAATAGTTTTTATTTTTTACAAAGTACACAACTTCATAACTTTTTTTTGAACAAAAAACTTCACAACTTTCATCAATTCAAGTCCTTTTAAGTATTCAAATTTTAAAGAGGTATTTCGTGAAATTAACTTCCAACCACAGCCTTAAATTCTTTTCCATCATCTATAATGTAATACTACTATATACATATTGTGCCTAGTCAAACAATGAAACGGGAGAAGTAGTACAGTAATATTTAATAGGCATTTGACCATAAATTCCAAATATTTTCACTTTATTTGGAACTTGTTGGAGTTGAAGATGGAATTGCATTTGGTTATACTTTCTGTAAAGAAGAGAAGAGAACACTTTATTTGGAATTTGTGAAGATTGAGTTGGAAAACATGTTTGGAGCAGTTTTTCAAATTTTGGAATCCAACTCGAAATTGGATTTGAAAATTTTATAACCAAACTCTGATTTTGAAATAAAGTGAAAATTATTCTGAGAAAAAGAGCATAATTCTAATGGCCAAACTGCTCCTTATTCTGTCTGGCCAATGTTATCATCCAATCGACAAACTAACTTCATATAAATCAAGATTTAAGAATATACTGATAGCAGGCATAAATACAAGGCATAAGACATAATAAGACACCTTAACCTGACCTCAACTGACAACTAAAAGCTCCAACTTTGAGAATGCACATCTAGACACCTCAATACATCCCCACTGTATCTAGTGAACGCATGGCCCTGACGTGGCACATAAACTTTGGAGGTCTAGATGATCATTTTGTGAGTTGGAGTGTTTCACTAACACAGTGGGGACGAAATTAGGTGTCTAGATATGCATTATCAAAGTTAAAGTATTTAGTTGCCGGTAGAGGCCAAGTTTAAGTGTCTATCTACATATTATGCCTAAATACAACGACAGAAACAAAAACATGGTGGAATATATAATTACTAATAATTGGTATAACTGACCTTAAATAGAAGCTGGCGAGCTTCATAATCCGACAAGGGAGTCTGATCAGGAGAGATAACAGTGCATTCTTGCTGAGCAAGTGACAAAGCAGAAGCAGTTGGAATTAGAATTTTGTGCTCCGTGTCTGAAAAACCCAAAACCTTGCTACCAAATTGACTCTCTATTTCCTCTGGAAATGGGTCTCTTGCCCCAAAATCACCCAATGGGTCTGTATTGCAACGTATTATCGTGCTAATTCTTCGAGATTGACTTGTCTTGGGAATAAGAAAGTTAGCTTTTTGGTATTTGTGTGAAGAGACAGAAGAAACTGAAATAGATGGAGAAAAACAAAGATGAGTTGTAGTAGCCATTACTGCTCTGCTCTGCTCTTACTATTGCAGATGATAGAGGATATGGTGGTGGTGGTTTTATCTAGAAGTGTTTGAAGGAACCGGTCGGTTCGACAATTAGCATCCGGTTCAGGAAACTTAAACGGTTTTTCTTTACTCGTGAGTCCAACGTGGCAAATTACTGGCCGTATATCTACATGGACAACCACAGATTTTGTGCTTTTCTTTTGCTCCTTTTTTTTTTTTTTTTCTTTTTTTCTTTTTTTTCCTTATCTTCTTATTGGTCCTCGTGGATGTAGTCATGTAGAATAAGTATTTGATTTTAATCAATGTTTTGTGGTGGTATTTTGGTTGAGCAATGTTTCCTCGGTGGAATTAGAAAGAAAAAATTCCAGCATTACAAAGTCACAACCAATTAAAATAGTAGGAAGTTAAATTTAACAACATTCTAAGCTTGCATTTGGCCATAGAATTTGTGACACTTGAAAATAAAAATTTTGAAGTAAAAGAAAAAAAATTAGAAGTTTAGAAAAAAAAAATTCACCCAAAGCGGTCTTTTTGGAACTTGGATTTTTTTTTTCCTTCTCTTTCAAAAATTGATCAAATTACACGGACAAAGATTTTTTTTTTAGAAAAACTTCCAAAATCTATGATCAAACAGGAGCTAATAATGTTACTTACTAGTTGTACCTCCCTATTTTCCATTCAAATTGCACAATTATTAATTATTCTAATAAAACAGTGAGTACTATATTTTGTATCGGGCAGAGGAAATTTAAATAATGCCAAGAAGACATAACTGAAGAGGTGCCTTTGTGCGGAAAAGACATATCCTTTATTAGTTCTAACAAAATAAAAACCGGCGTGATGAAACAAAATGACGAAAATTTGGCGCGCTATACTGATTTAACCATTATGTCCAAATCTATGGAGTCTACTCCTTCAACACCATGTCACCCTGTTAATCCTCTTCAGTTAAGCGGTTTCTTGAGTGGTGACACCATTCAAGTCCAAGGCGACACTGCCAATTTACAGTTCTCTATTCAATTCAACTTTCATCACAAAGAAGATTACTACAATGCTGTTCCTTTTCCCGATTTAAATCCCGCGGAAATTCAAACCCCGTTTGATCCCATGTCTAGTCCATCTTCATACGCGACTCCTGATTCCATTTCAACCCCTGATAATAAGGATCAAGAACACAATTGGACCATCCAAAAGCAACAAGGTAATAATGATAATGGTGAAAGAGGCATCATTGTAACAAGGTTGAGAAGTGGAATTTTGTCTCCTGTGGATTATTCTCCTCGCAGTTATAGGGTGTTCCAAGGCGCTTTGATTCCAAGGAACAGAAAAAGGAGGAAAAATAAAGGTAGAGGAGAAGTGGATTTGTTGGAAAGAATTCTTGAACGGCGTAGTTATCCAATTAAGCCCTGCAATTCTTACTCTTTCTTTGTGATGGCAACTTGGGATAAGGTCAAGCATTCTTCATTTGGAGAAACAAGCAAAAGGTTGAGTAAGATATGGTCAAAACTCTCTCATGATGAAAAGAAGGTATTTGATCTTTTCTTCTTCTTGTTACGTCCTAAAAAAACGAGCCTTTAAACTTTCTCTGCAGATGGACGTTTGATTATCTTTGTGTTTGTAGGTGTTTCAAGATATGGCTTCCAAAGATGATTTAAGGTACAAGAGGCAATGCATTTTACTGAGAAACGATGCCCAGGAAGAGGCAAGAATCAATGATCAGAACACAGATGTGAGTTTGTAAAGAAACGGGATACTGAATAGGAGTAATTCTACTGTTGATGTCTTACATAGTTCATTTACTTAGATTTGCTTTAAATATTTTCGCCCTCTTAAATTACTTTAAGTTAATCTTATGCTTTTATTGGATGGTCTATTGATTTCCTGGGGGCTGGGGAGGAATTATAAAAGAAAACTGGGAAAGCACAGATGTGAATTTATACTCCAGCAATTTCGATGAAATTCCTACTACAACAATCACAGTTTTACATGAATGATTAACTTATGTGAAATTGAAGAACTTCAGAATCTTAATACTCTAAGAGTGCCTTCTAGTAACTGTACAGGAATTCCACATCCAAAGCCATATGAAAAGTTGACAACCATAGCTTGGTACTGTTGCTTGATAAGATACTACAATGAAAATGGTTTGGTATACACATCAAATGGCTCATTGGCTGTCAACTGTGGCTCCTGCAGCAAAAAATGACGACAACAATTTTGACATCAAATATTGATTCCATATAAATAGACACTTATGTTTCAAAGTCTATGATTGGACTGATACTGATGAGAAGAAACAAAGGAGTATTTTTCATTGAAAAATAAAGATTCTTTTTTTGAGAGAGAATGTTTTGAGTAAAAGCTATCAGTCATGCCATTCTTTGCACCATTAGCAATTGGTTACAAATGAACCTATTCTATATCCAGTCCCGGCATTCTTCTTAAATTCTTTTTACCTAAAAACACACTCTTTTTTCTAATTCTGGCACTTAAATCTATTTCTATGATGATCTAAACAGTTGACTTAAACAAACATATTCTGTAAGCAAAAGGTACCTGTCTCATTCCAATGCCAACACTTCCTCCAGTAATCAACATTGTCAGAAGGGATGTCACAATGCCACCCCCTAGACCATTATCAGAACTTCTAATCGAAGATCTCATTGCATTTAGAATACCTCCATACGTAGTTCCTTGTCCATGCTCGATTGCTTGGATGAAGGAAAAGGTCATGGCACCAGTTGAAGTGACCTTGGACAAACTCTGCCATCAATCAGAAGGTTCATATAATTGCCTTAGTTAAATTGATTTAATGGATTAATTTCGATATCCGGAATTCAAAAATTTAGGAAGATGCAGGAATTTTACATCTGTATCAGCAGAGGTTTGATCATCATCACAACCGCTAAAGGATATGACCTCTCCCCCACTTGTTCCTTTCCATGCTCCTGATCGAGGACGATGATCTTCCCATACATAATGTCCAGTCCTGTAACCAAAGGGCATCAAATATGAGATAATAGGTATAAAAATAGGGCTTTTTTCATTTTTGGTCCGTTGCGAAATTACTTACGGCCGCTACCCAAAATATCAAAACCTATACTGATTAGGTATTTTATAAGTATATTTATTTATATTATATGTATATTTTGTGTATCCAATATGTATATTATCAGTATATTATACTTAATATAGATAACCTATACATTTGCTGGCTATTATTCTCTTGAGAGGCCTAAATATGTAATTATCCCATAAATACATTTCTGAAAAGGTCTTAGATTTCACAAACTAGCATTAAGCAGAAAAAGAACGTGGTGCTACAGACCTGTCCATCCTACAAAGAAATGGTAGATCAAGCATAGTACCACTGTGACAAGCATCTATAATAGCGTGAAGCTTAGCCCCACGGGGTAGAGGCCTAACAATTGTTGCATTAATTTCATCATCAACGATCATTCCTTGGGTTTCAAAATCCAAGGGGCAAAGTGTTTCATCGAACCCATCAACTTCATCTCCGGTGTAATTTCTTTGTTGTGAGCCATGACCAGAATAATGAAACACCAGAGAATCCCCTGCCTGACAACCTTGCACAAGCCAGTACATTGCCATTCTTATATTATGTTTTGTTGGAATTCTGTATGGGTCTCTCTCTTCTTCTGAAAGTATTCTTCCACAGGAAAATGGAGATTTCAGAGTTAGGATTAACTAATAGTGAGTTTATCCATATTATATAACATGACAACATGCAATGGTATATAATTCAATTAGAAAACTTATTGGCCTATATCCTCACTCCCCATCACATCTCCTCGCAAAAACTTACGCAGAATCAAAACTGAAAGAGAAAAAATGGCATAGCCTTTATGAATTATTCCCAAGACACCAAACATGAGAGCATAAAGTAACACTCAGCCACCTACAAGAATGTACGAAGTCTTCAAGATTTTAGAACACGGAAAGGTAGGAGACTTCTATTTCAAGGATGTTCTTTATATACTAATAAACTTCTGTTACTCTTTTGGGAAGCCTGTACAATGTTTTCAGATGATGAAGTAATGATGGCAAATGTAATAAGGTCAACTCCATTAATGTTAAGTATACGAGACATCAGCTGCTTGTTCCAGCAGTGTCGTCTCACTTCTCTATTACATCAGCACACTCTTTTGGAGAAAGCTGTGATTGTCACACAAAGGTGTGAAGCAGAAAATAAAGAGCATATTGAGCATTACCTTCTAAGAAATTACTCCCTCTGTCCCAATTTATGTGGCACCATTTGACTTGGCACGGAGGTTAAGAAAGAAAGGAAGACTTTTAAAATGTGTGGTTCAAAACAAGCCTTATATGAATGTGTGGCTGTAAATCATCTCATAAAGTTAAATTGTTTCTAAACATAGAAAGTTGATATTTTTTTTTTTTTGGGACAGACTAAAAAGGAAATGGTGCCACATAAATTGGGATAGAGGGAGTATTTTGTTAAAGGTTATTCCCTCTGTTTCCTCGTGTTCTTCCCTCTTGTCTCCTCTTATGGAATACATTTGATTAATCACAGTTTTAGAAGTTAATTTGACTTTGTCTGACTAAACTGTAGCTAAAAGTTACTCCTAGCTGATAAAGAAAATACCACATTATTGTTTAAATACGATTTGTTATAGAAATTTGAATTCTTGAAACTAGTTTGTAGTAACTACAACATAATCTCTAACTATCATACTAGCTTAAGCTGAAGAATGGAAACCCAAGATTTGGTTGGTAAGAACACAGTGGTGATGTGTGTCTACAAAAAGGAGTAAGAGATTTGATAACACAAAGGACCAAACTAAATAAAAAATTGATAATGAAGCATACGAAAAGTTCATATGAGAAGAACCAAGAGAAAAGGTTACAGATAAAGTGGTCTAGCTTTTTTTGTAGATAAAGAACTGAAAAATACTTTTCCATTAGTCAGGTCTAAATCACTTGTTTTTACTTTTCTGAAAGATCAAAAGTTCTCGTACAAGGAGAAAAACCAAGGACGATGAAATACGTAGACGATGTTAGTTTGTTTTGATATTTATTAAACATTGCAGTGGTTTGATGGCGGATAGAGAACCTTTTATTTATTTATTACAGTAGGGGAAGGGGAATACAACACGGAGATTCGAATCCTCACTAATAAGGTGAAAGTTCAGTTAGTCAACCAACTGAGCTATTAACATCCTTACTACGAATAGAGAACCTAATTTTGATTTTGGACTCAATATTTTGAGTTTCTGCAATTACAAGGTCTTTTGTCTGGCACTGGGTACTATTCACTACAAAGCCAACACAAACTATAGTATAATTCAGTAAAATGTAAGAAAGGTAAATTTTACGGTCGCCCTTCCTCCTGTACTCCAAAATACTCCCTTTGTCCAATTTATGTGGCATCTTTCGGATTTTGAGATTCAAAAAAGTCTTTTTTTTTTTTTTTACCGTAATCTTATCATATATTGTTTATATATTTTGAATTATCAATTATTGTGACTTATAGTACTTTTTATGTAGTTTCCAAATATATAAATTGTATAAAAATATTTAAAGATTCCATACCCGAATTCACAATCAAATTTAAACTGTTTGACTCTCGAAATTTGAATTGCACCACATAAATTGGACAAAGAAAGTATTGGTTCTCGAACCCGGTTTCTGAAATTTAACAAACAAGATGAAAATTCTCGAATTTCTTATAGCTAGAGGTCAGAAGTGATTAATGTAATTCCTTTGGAAAAAGGGGCACAATGCATTGCAAAATAATTCAAAATTACCTCAAAAACAAGTCAAAGTTAAGTGAATACCAGTTCAAAGATCATAAAAGGGGAAAATTAAAAAGGGACATATTGTATTCAAATCAAATGCAGTCAAATAGATCAATTGAAAAGGAAACAAAGATGGGAAAAAAAACTTATACCGGTAAGCATGAGAATGGAGTCTTGAGGAAATTTGAAGCGATTGGTGAGCAAGAACCACATACATTTAGCATCATTAACGCACCCCTTGAGTTCATTCCTGGTGTTCTTATAGGAAATCCCAACAATCACAGCTCTCTTTCGGCCACTGCGCGACGACGACGAAGAACCGGAAGTTGAGTGGTAATTATAAGGAGACAGGGCAGGGGCCGGAGGATAGTAATTGTTGTTGTAAACGGAAGCTGGTGGTGGTGGTGGTGCTGGACTACTGTGAGGGTCCGCGATGAGTGTTATGGCTCGACAGATAGCGCAGCGTATAGACTTTGCTCCCTGTGGGAGTTGTAAGGGTGTGTGGCAGTTGGTACAGTTCACAAGCATCATCTTTCTTTTTCCAATGAGCTAGAAAAAGCCACAAAATTAATACTACTACTTAAACAATGATGATGAGAAATTCGATTAAGATATTGGTGGGTGAAAGAAAAGGCGTCAACTTATATATAGATTAAAAGAAAAAAAGAGAAAGTGGAAAGTGGGAGTTGGTAGGAAGGAGAGAATGGAGGAGGAGATCGACGATGGCTCGCAGGTTGACTTTCATGCAGACTGCTGCTTCCCCTGCAGTCTACTCTAATGTCTACTCATAATAATTTGATAATTAAAAAAATAAAATAAGTTACTCTCCCTTCACAATTTGTATGTGATATAGTTTGATTAGTCACGGAACAAATCACATATATTTGATATTTATATGACTATAAATCATTTCATTAAGGTTAAAAGGAGAAGTTTTAAGTTAAATTATTTCTAAATATAAAAATGTATCATTCTTTTGTTATCAGATTAAAAAGGAAAGTGTATCACATAAATTGGGACGAAAGGTACAAATATTATGTAATTTATTAAATTAAATTACGCTAAAGATGTAATTTTCTGTTCACTATTGGCACCCATAACCATCACCCGTGGTCATTACCACCACCATGCCGCAAGAGTATAAGATTAATTTAGTATTTTGTTGAATTTTATAATTTATGAATTTTTAAACATAGATAAATTTTATGTATTTAGATGTTAAAGAAAACACACAGTCTTGATTATTTAGTATTCAGATTTTAATATAATTTCTTAAAGGGAAAAGGGTTAAATATACCCTCTACTTTAATTTATTGACTAACTTTACCCTCCATTAGTTAAAGTGATCAAATATCTTATAGTTAGCCAAAGTGTTCACTTATACCCTTGATGAAAATTCTCAATTCAACCAAAATTACTCATTTAATTAAAAATACACATGCCCCATATTATAACTCGTCCCAACTCACAAAAAATAATTTCACCCCACCTAAATATATTCTTTTGACGTTCTAAAAAATTTCAAAATTATATAGTCAGTAAAGCAATGTACCTACTAAGCAACTCTTGACTAGGATGAGAAATTGTACTATTTAACTCCACAACTTTCAAATTGATCATATGGCAAAGGGATAACACATGGCTAATTGCACAACTTGACAACACAGCTGGCATTTTGCCCATATCTGCTGTAAGCTATCAATTGGCAGCACTTTGTCCAAAATTTTGGACTAATGCCTAATAGCAACCATCTACTCCCTCCCTCCGTTCAAAAAAATTGATATTTTTCATTTTTCGAGAGTTAAATGAGTTATTCTTTGACAGTAATTTTTTCATACATTTTTTAAATATTTTAAATTATTAATTATGGTGATTGATAGTACTTTTACGTAGTTTTCAAATATGTAAATATTATTTTGAAAAAATAAAAGATTCTATGTTAAATCACACGATCAAAATTAAAAAATTTGACTCTCGAAAAGTGAAAAGTGTCAATCTTTTTGGGACATATGGAGTATGTATTAATAATTCAGTCAAACTCAAAAGTGCAAGAATTTTTTCATATCTGCTATCTGTTAAGAATTGGCAGCATTTTGTCCACAATAAATCATTTTCCTTTGGCTAGATAGCAACCATCCTTTAATAACTTATTGCTCAAACTCAAAAGTGCAAGAATTCTGTCATATCTACTATCAGCTAGCAATTGTGCAAAATAAATCGTCTTTCTTTGCTACATAATATTCATCCATGTATTAACAACTTACTCAAACTCAATGTGGATTTACTATTACTCAAACTAAAAGGTTTCCATGGCCTCAACTGTTGCAAGTCCTTCCCACGTTCTGAAATGGACTGAAATGTTTTAGAAGTAAAAGTTTCCATGGACTGAAATGTTTTAGAACGTAAAAGAGATATATTTGGGTGGGGTGAAATTATTTTTTGTGGATCGGGCGGGTTATAATATGGGGCATGGTTATTTTTAATTAAATGGGTAATTTTGGTTGAATTGGGGATTTCCATCCACTTGAGGGTATAAGTGAATACTTTGGCTAACGGAGGGGTATATTTGATCACTTTGGCTAACGGAAGGCAAAGTTAGCCAATAAACTAAAGTAGAGGGGTATATTTGACCCTTTTCCCTTTATTATAATTTAAACGTGTATTCAAATTCAGATATCTAAATTTTAGTGAATATTTAAATATATATTAATTAGAAGATAATATTAAGATTCAGATGTTTTGATTAATAAAACAAATCAGGCCTAGCAATCTCGATCTTTCCACTAAAATAATATGAGGGGTTATACAAAATTACAAATATATCATAGGAGTAAACATAGTACTTGTCACCTCTCAAAGCCTGTATAAAGGAAGAATTGCCTGAAAATTTTCTTTAGGAAGTTTTCATTTAAATATATATTCATATCTGAAACCATCCTCTAGGAGTTCCCAAGATATAGAAAAGGAAATTGTTAACTAAGAAGATTGTAAAAGAAAGTGGTCAAAGTAAACGTTGGCCGCATCACTTGGCCAAGAGGTCTTCTTCTTTCATTTTACTTTTCTTTTAATATCGAAAGGGTCGGAGTTTTGATTATTTAACTAAAAAACACTATACTCCCTCTGGTTCATATTAAGTAGGCGTTTGGCCATAGAAATCAAAAAAGAACTCACTTATTTGGAATTTTTGGAGTTTGAGTTGGAGTTGAAGTTGTGTTTGGCCATAGTTTTTGCAAGTAATATAATATTTGGTTGTTGAAATGTAGTTTTTCTAAAAAACATGAAATATAATTTATACCTCCAATTTTTAAAAACTACCAAAATCACCCAAAGCAATTAATAAACATAACCGGTGCGTACACACACACCCCCACCCCCTCTCTGTCACTTGTACTCCATACAAAACCCAACAAGAACTAAACCAAGTAGCTGTAAAAATAAACACTTTGAAAGACTTTTATAAATATAGTTGTACAAATAAACACTTTGAGGGTCCTTTTTATAAAAATAAAAACTTTTAGGGTAAAAATTGAAATTAAAAAAAAAAAGTAACGGTCCAAAACAGAAAATGGAAAAAGTAGAACAAGTGAAAAACAAGATTTTGATTGTTAGTTGTATTTGGAATTTTTATGACCAAACACCAATTATTGAAAAAAGTGAAAAACATTTTCGGAAAAAAGTGAATAATTCTCATGGCCAAACGGGTCCTAAGTGTCCACTTAATCTTTTTATTTTGGTTCAAAATAAGTGTATACTTACATAGTCAAGAAGCAATCAATTATTTTCTTCCAAATTTACCCCTATTTAGATAAGAGTTTTGATGTAATAAAAAAATATATTAATTAGGTAGTATTTAATTAAGAATAGTTTACTCAAAATACTTTTTTTTGTACGAATTAGTATTTTCTTAAAGGATATGCTAAAGGCTAAGTGGACACTTATTTTGAACCGGAGGAAGTATTATCTTGTGCAAGATTTTCTTCAGGGATAAAATTTTTCCAATCGTTTACCCCCAT
>NC_081342.1:24009731-24146013 GCF_029784015.1 Lycium ferocissimum
ACGAAGTCTATACCGGGGAGAGTATTTGAGTCAAAAATCGTACTTTGCCCAAATAGTTAAATTTGTATTGAAAGTTAAATAAAGTTAACCACAGTTGGTAGTAATTTGATAAAAATAATTAAAAATACACAAGCTAGTTATTAAAGGTTGATAAAGAATAAATAAATAAAAAGAAAGAGTAAACTTATGTCAATTGTGATGAATAGTAGTAATAAACTTCTCCTTTGCCAAGAATGAACAAGAACTTGATCATAAGAGAATGAAGATAATAATAAGCAGAAAGTAATCAATAATAATGTATTTTTCAGTAAGTATTCGATGCCCTTGGTATACAAGTGAAAGTACTATTTATAGGTATTTCGTCTTATCTGGTGCCGTTCCCGATGTGTGCATGTAATGCCCATCATTAATTGTTGAATTAATGATGATCATTTAGGGCCTGTTTGGAAAGCCACCTAGGTAATTGGAATTGGATGTAATTGGTTGTAATTACACAGTTTGGCTTGTTTGTTTGACCCGGTAATTACGCTACTCCATGGGGGGGGGGTGAGAATTGGGTGTAATTACGCACTTGTAATTACATAGTTACTTTTTAATTTATTTTTTATTTTTATTTTAATTTCTTTTCTTTTTAAATTTATTTTTAATTTATATTATTTAATTTCTTTTTTATTTTATTTTAATTTATTTGCTTTTCTAATTTATTTTTTATTTCTATTAATTAATTTATTTTTTATTTCAACTTTTTAATTATTTTTATTTTTTAAAATATATTTTTCTTTTTATATTATTTATATTTCATTTCCTTTCTTCTCATTCCTAACATTTACTTCTTGTGGTTCCATGTAATTGCTCGCATTTTTAATTTTTTTAATTTTATTCATTTAGCATTACAGTATTATTATTCTAATTTTTGAAACTCCATCTCTTAATATTAGAAAAAATGAGTCATTAACAAACTTGACATATAATGAGTGATGTTATTAAAGTAGAATTTTATTGTGAATGTGGTTATAGACTTATATTTTTCCTTTCTTTTGAATTATAGGAGTATTTACTTATGTTACGTTGGAACTTACTTATGTAATGTTGGAATTTGACATAAGAGTATTATGTTAAAAAAAATTCCTTTAGATTTTGAATTTAGGTTATATTTTCGACTTTAATTTATTTGCTTTAGTACTATTGACTTGTTATTTCGCATTGCTTGTTGTTTATTTTTCACTTACAATTGATAAAATTTTGGTTAAACATTTGAATAATGTTGTGGCATTATATTTATAATTTTTTTTTCAAACATCCAATCCCATGATGTTCTCACAAAAAAAAGTATGCTTTTAAGTTTTATAATCAATTAAAATAAAAATATTATTAATTTGAAATTATAGATCAACTACTTTTTACAATATTAGTTGCAAATATATGATTATTAATTAACATATTTTCAAGAAATATTGTGTTATTAAATAGCTAATCTAATATCATTTATAAAGGCACATATTTTTAAAATATTAATTTTAAATTTTTTATAATTAAGTTTTATTTTTAAATTAAACTATTTGTGTAATTACACTTGTGCAACCTTAAACAAGACGCTTGTAATTACACTTGTAATTACATTATGACAAATAAACAGATCAATGTAATTACAATACTTCGTAATTACTAGGCTGTGTAATTACTAAGGTAGTAATTGCACCAATTCCAATTACCAGGTGGCTTTCCAAACTGACCCTTAATTCCTTGATTCTTGCTGTCAGAAGCCGTTTTCGCCGTTCTATGCGTTGACTCAATTTAATGCGTTATTAAGAGGATATTGTATGTTGTTCCCGTTGATGTTCTTTTTGTTGACCATGTCATCTGTATCAGTTATCTATTCGTCAATGTTGTGCACGACGTTATCATCTGATCTTGCTATGACATTGTATTTAACCGACACGTGTCAACTATATGTTAGTCCACGTGTTAGGTGCGATTTTCACCCATACAGATAGTCCCTCAATTTTTCGGGTTCATCACAAAGATGTTCCGGAGGAATTATCTCAAAGATTTTCATCAATCTTTCCTTGATTAGACATTTGAATCGTTTCATTGTGTAATAGGAAACGTTGTGCTTGACATTAGATCGTGGCCCACTAATGTGATGAGCACGTGTCATCATCGTAGAAGTTGAAAAGACTTGCATTAGTGATGAACCCAGACGTGGGGCATGTGGCTGTTACCATGCCGTTCATTTTCTCGCCGGTTCCCGATGCAACAATGACTCCTTTATAAAGCGAATTTTTTCCCTCCCATTTTTTTTTTTTTGGCTTGCAATTCACGCTTCAATTTTTTCCTTGAATATCTCTTCAACTTCTTCTTCTTCTTCCACTTTTTCGATTTTTTTGACTTCTTTGACTTTCAAGTATGTCTTCTCCTTCATCTTCTCAAGATATTTCACCAGAAAAGACCGTTATTGTTGACGCTTTCCCTCCCAATGTGGGTGTTAGAAATCCTCAGAACAGATTGCCTTCTAGAAAATTTATGGGCGACACGATTACCGCTGCTACTGCTTCTAGGCCTCCATCTTCAGTGATTTCTGATATCGGTGATAATGAGATCGAAATGGTAGATCTTCCTTCTGTTGATAGTGTGCTCCCCAAAAACCCTACTCATACTACCGATTTAAAGATTTCCAATGAAGATGAAACTGATGTGGATAGAATGGCTAAAGTTTTCGGGATTAAGTCTCATATTACCGAAGATCTTGTTCCTTCTGTATTCGAAAGATGTAATTGGAAGGATCACTTTGTGGAAATTATTGTTCCTGAACTAGATAGACCCTCCACATCTCACTTGCCTGGGTTCTCTGCAGTGTACCTTTACCACTTTACCATCGGGTTTAACTTACCGTTAACTCCGTTGATCGATCAGTTATGTCGTCGTCTTTAAATTTGTGTAGCGCAACTTACTTCCGAAGTTTGGCGCTTGATTCAATTATACCAACATGTTGCTCGAATTGCCAACATTCAGCTTACTCTAGATCATATTTTATATCTAAACACCTTTCGTTTTATAAGGGGTTCTATGATAATGTTCAGGGCTCGGGGCCTAACTAAATTGTTTGATGGTCCTGAGGATAGCCATGATCGTTTATGGTTTAAAGAATTTGTGTTTATTCCTACTCGCCAATTAGTGAGTAGTGATCCCACGACCTTTAGGAAAAATGGAATGTAAAAAGCTTCGATCCCAGTGAATATTTCGGGAAATATTCGTGTATTTACGGAAACAATAATCCGATATTCGGGGAGTGTTAGAACTTGGGAATCAATGGCTGTGCAACGGGGCGTTCGTACTTTGGATGGCTCCGAAAAGAATAAAGGTATTCACTCTTATTAATCTTTTTTTTTTTCTGATCACAATTATTCTTATCGTCCTCATTTTGCCAGGCCATTCCAATAAAAGGAAGACATCGACAAAGGCCTTGATTCTTCCAAATGATGACGATTTTACATTAGACAATATTCGCTCTATTATCAAAAGGAGGTCAGACGCAGAGGCGGAACCTGTCCTTAAAAAGAGGATATTGAAGAAACAATTTTCTTCTGGTCCTTCCATGACTAAGAAGACTGGAGGTACGCATAGATTTGAAAATCTTTGATTTCGAGAAAGAGTCATCTTTAATTTTAAGGAGAGGAAGAAGGACTAATATTTCTTTTATTGATGTGACCAATATCTCAGAGGACTCTCCGATGAAGGAGTTTGAGAAGTTTACTGGTATTCCTGAAGTTCCTTCTCAGGAAAAGGATCGATCGGCCACTCTCCATGAGGTGGTGAATATTGATGATGAGGCACCATCCAAGATATTTTCCCAAACCAAAGTTGCCGCTAGTATCCTTGAGACTGAAGCTGTCAGGGTGGAGATTGCTAATGTTTCCAAAGTTGATGCTACTCGGGAAGAGGTTGCTAGTTCCTCCAAAGCTAAAACCTTCCCGTACACTACTGCTATTCCTTCAGGTCGATCTTCTGACCATGTCAAGGAAAAAGACTTTTTCAAGAAGATAATCGTTCGCATGAAGTTGGCCCACACACACACACACACACACACACACACACTGATGATCCACACACACACACAGTGGATGCAGTCTTTTGTCCCTCTTACCGTTAATCACAATCGATCTTTTAATTTGTCTGATGAGGCAATTTATTGGCTAATCCTCATGTGAGGAGAACCTTTGCCAATAGTTTCATAGGACCCAAAGAGCATACTATTCTAAAGGATATGCCTACATATCAGATGAACATGATTGCTTTTGGTCTTATGATCCAGGTATATGTCTTTTCATCTCTCTGTAAACTTTCTTCCACTAGATTTTTTTCATGAACTATAACTTTTGATAAGTTGCTCACAGGCTCAGACTTACTTGGCGGGAAGTCTTGAACATTCTGAGGGCGAATCCAAACGTATTGACAAGCTCAATGAGGACAATGGCGCTTTAACTCAAGAATTGTCAACTTTAAAAGCAATTTGCTCCGATGAGGCGTTAAAGGAAGCTAAATCTGAAGTGAAGCGCCTTTAAGGCCAAGTATCTGACCTTCCAAAATTGAAAGGAGAAATCTTCGAGAAGGATACGGCTATCGGTAATTTGAGAGTGAAACTCATGCAAATAGAGACTAAATTCGAGAAAGCAAGCGATGAAATCCGGAGTCTCCGAGATAGATCATCTTCCCGGAATGAAAATACGACGAGCTTGATGCCAAATTCAAATCATTACAAGTGAAAAGCACTTAAGATTCCGGGGATCTTACTAGAGCTTTGATTGATTTGAATCAAAGTAAGAGGGACATAGCTGCTATTGAGAAGGCGTATACTGATAAAGATCTCTAAGTGAAAGCTTCACTGGAGAAAAAAGATAGATTTATTACAAAAGCTTTGCGAAAACTCGAGAATCTGCAAGATCGCGGGAGGCAACTTATGTACCAGAAAGACAAATATAAGCAGAGGTCCAAGCGATTGGAAGACGCCCATGCCGTGGAAAAACAAAATCTTTGTTAACTTGGTTGTTCTCGAAACTTGCTTCAATTTTCTAAAAAGCCTTGATCTTGCTTCATTTGATCATGCCAACGCCCTCGCTACTGCTGAGCGAAAACTAAAGGACGCTGGTGATCTTCTCGGTAATATGTTCAGAAATGAAAACGCCGAGGGAGATGATGACGAAGAAGATGCTGAGGAGGAAAGTGATTCCGGGGATGCAGGTGATGGTTTGATTTTTGAAAAGAAAGATCCATCTGATGATGATTATACTGAGATCATTTCAGAGGCTCCTGTACCCGTCGAAGTCCCGGATCGAAATCAAGTAGTTGATTCTGATGTTGGGAAAGTAGTAGAAAATGTTAATCCATCCACTCCTTCACCAGTTCCACCCGATATTTAATTGTTTCTTTTATTCTTGCTCTGATGGTGTTTGGCAATTGCGTTTATAAGAATTTTTTTTTGGGTTGACTTGCGATGAATAAAGTTTTGCTTATCCATACTTCGTTTGTTTTTTTTTTTTTTTTTTTTTTTTTTTTTAATGATAAATTTCTTGTAAGATTCCTTTGGTTAAAACTTTTTCGGGTGATCAATCCGTTCCAGAATTTCAACCTCGGAATACTTGTAAGAAGATTTGTAATTTTGTCGCAAATATATTCGGGAAGATGATTTGAACATCTTATTCATTACGAATAAATTTCTTCACTCGTAATGCCGAAAAAGAGGGCCTTACTTATAATGAGAGATTTGTTCTACTTTGTGAAAAAGAAAGTCTAGCCAGTATATTTGCTAGTTAATCACAAAGTAATTTTAAAATACAAAAGGTAAAAATACCTCAAGTTGCCGATTCTTTACATGATTTCGGCGAGTGGAGCTTATTCATGCTCGGCATCTCCAGATACTTGGAAATAAAATTTTCCTCTATGAATGTTGGAAACAGTATCTAACCGTTGTAATCCCGTCAGTCCGTAGTTTAAATTTTTGAATTGGAATTCAAAAACATGATATTAACTGAATCAGGAATATCAAGAGATGAGAATCTTTTGCAATATTTGGTATTTTGAAAGGGCATCATGCAATTAAATTGCATGAATCTCTTATAATGAATAATTTTTGTAACGCTTGTACTCAATGTCTTGCCGTTATGACGTTGTACTTCCGCATTTAAGTTTGCGCCATTCATTTTTGCATTTATGTTCGTTACATGAACTGTTGCTATGCATGTATAGAGTCCCTTCTCCTTCTCAGCGAAACGGTTCAATTCCCGCGGATTCACTTGAGTTTTGGCGGGAAAATAGGACATACTTTAGACTGAAAAGACAATTTATTTTTTCGATGAGTCTCTTCGATTCGCGTAACGTCTCATAATTACTTGTCATAAAGGCTGCTTTTTATTAGAACCGTCAGTCCCAATCCTTCGTATTCCTCTTTTGGATTTATATAAGGAAGTGAATCATTGATCAAATATCACACAATAGTGAATCATTGATCAAATATCACACAATCTTCTTTCCTTTTTCAAATCACTTAAAGTAAGCAATATTCTCTGCAATCTTTCTATATTTTCTCTGACACCATATCTTCTTCTTCTGACAAAAATCCTTCTAAAATTCCATCTAATCCTTTTGAACTGGAGGCTTTTGCTAACGCCTTTCTTCTAACTTGTTCTGATTATTCCAATGACTTCGGAGTTTTCCGCCATTCTTCTCCCATAGAAGATATTGACTCCTCTATTACTCCTGAAAATATTACTTCAGTTGCTCAAGAATGCGGCTTGGGTCCTGATGTTATTTCAGCTGTTGTCAATGGGACAAAACTTCATCACCACATTGATGGTTTTTAACTTCATCACCACATTGATGGTTTTTCTTTAATGCCTATTTTTCCTTTTTTTTATTGGGTTTTTGTTACCCATTCCTCTTGTCATGGAGGAATTTTGTCACCGATACAATGTATATGTTGGCCAAATTGCGTTTGATACTTGGCGACTATTTTATTGCCTTCAATTTTTAGCTATTATGGCTAATATTCCTTTTACCTTGGATCATCTAATTCATCTATACATTTCTTTTGTTTTCCGGGGCGGATTGATTCACTTGTTTCCCCATGGAGAACGTAACCTAATCGATTCTATTGACTCTGGCGATGTGGATCAATTGCATCGGTTTATCAAAATTCAAACAGAATTACTTCATCGCCCCTCTGATAATGTTTTCCCGGAGACGTGGAACCCAACGCCTAATCCTGTTGATCCATACGGGATTATAGGCATTCTTGATTGGATCATGGATTTGTTGAAATCCTCACGGGATGTTTCCCGTACTTGGAGAAGTTTAAGGTTTCTTCCCTCAGTTTTTCCTTTAGAAAGGTCTGGACCCTTGAATAAGAAATGAAAGAGGGAGGTAATCGTAATAGAAGATGATGACGAGGATGTCACACCCCTACTTGATGGGGCATGATGGGCACCCGACCCTTACTTAAGGCCGAGCGAACCCGCCGATCCTCGTGATACTCATAATCTTCTTGGACTCTTAAATCATGAAATGAATGCATAATGGAAGCTTTTCAAAGAACAACATGCTTTTCGTCTTTCTCAAATCAAGTAAAATCGTAATTATATGAAATCGTAACATAGTGCATAATGACGGGTGCTTACGAGCCGCTTACGAGACGACATGCTATATACGTGACTCGTACGCAAAGTCTCTAACATAAATCAAGATACCATAACATAGATACTCGACTCAAAGCACTCCGGAAGGAAATGGAGCTCGCCAATCCGGGAACATCTTCTAATCATCCGTATACACGCGTGGCATGAAACGTAGCCCCCCGAAGAAAGGGGGTCAGTTCGGAATATGTACTGAGCATGTAAAGTATGAAATACAGTAAACAGGATCATACTGAAATAAGGAGTATAGAAAATCATAAGGCATGCCTCTGAAATATAAATAAATAATCATCATGTACATATGCATGTATAACGTGTCCTCAGTGAGGGACTCGGTAAATAAAATCATCATATACGTGTACATATAACGTGCCCACCTGCTCAGTGAGGGACGCGGTGAATGAAGTCATCATATGCCATCCGGCCGCCTCCCCCATATCATCATATCATCATATACATATACATATAACGTGCCCCCCCCAGTGAGGGACGCGGCAAAACGTGCCCGATATATATGAGGGACGCGGCGGGCATTTAATTCCGGCCCTAACAGTAGCGAGGGACGCGGAGGGACGCGGTGAATAATGCGGTGGAGTTGCACGAATACATGCCCCGGCCGGGACGCGGTGAAAGAAGTAATAACACTCGCGCAAGCGAGTAGTGAGAAACCATATGCATACAAATCATCTTTAAGACTCGACGGGATAAGTAGACAAATCAACGCTCGAGTATCAAACGATAGTCATACTTAGAACTCTTGAAATATCATTACGAAACATGTCACATAACGTCTCAGGGATCATAAACATGTATCAAGCCAATCCGAGCCCGCCTATGAAAGTTACGGGCATTATTCATTATAGAATCATTTGCGAATATATCAAAGCAATCTGAGACCGTATATGAAAGTTAGGGACATTATACATAGAACACTTTAGGTTAAGAACTCTTTATGCATCATTCATTATCCAAACATACTAAAGACTCGATGGCAATAGCTCGACTATATTAAGAGTGCGAATATCAAAAGTGAATAAGAATCGTAGACATACTCGGATCTTAAGAGTAGAGTTACCCCAAGGCTCGTATCGTATCATACTTACGTCTAGGACATGCCAAAAGAAAGAAGGGATAGCTTTACATACCTGTTCCACCTCTTATTAGCTACGCTTATTCGTCCGAGCGTGCAAGTCTACATTTAAGAGGATTTACATTAACATTAGCCTTTTTATCGCACACTTGTTCCAAGTTTCAAATCAAACTATTCCATATTCGAAAATCGGGCAGCATCTCCCCTGTTTATATGCCTAGCCCAAATTCTCAATTCAACAACCAACAACAACAACAATAATACCAACATCAACAACACTATTATTCGTACCAACATATTCCATAAACGTCCCACACGACGTTTTTCAACATACAATAACAATATGCACTTTCTTCCATCCCAATAAAGGAGTATAATCTCATCAATACGCCAACAATGTTGGGTACCATTTTGATATGCGTAAATCAGTCCATCCACACGGCCACAACACGTTCAAAACAGCCCATAAACACAACAACTACAATATAACACTCTATGACTTTTTCTCCATAACTAGTTTCATTTTTAAGGCTTGCTAGACCTTCAAATAAACTCAACATAAAAGATGGGATAAATAACATACCTTATACTTGAAGAAAATCAGCCACATCAACTTTCTCCAACGCCAAACTTAAGTAGAAGTAAGAACAATTACCTTTCACGGACTAGTTTGGCGTAATCTTGTTAAATTCTTGATTTATCGGACTATAATATTTGGGAGATGTTTTGAGAGGCTTCTAGGACTCTTTGGGATGTTAATATGCTGAAAAAAGGGGCTGATGGGGTATTTATAGCCCCCTTAGGTCGGTTCCACCGACTTATTCATGTGGGGCCCGCGGAACCATTTGGCAGCTTGGGGTCTTGCTCTTAAAATGGCCATAACTCTTGATTTTGACATCTTGTGAGGGCCCACGACCTATGGTTGGAAATCTCTTTCAATTATCTACAACTTTTATTCTTGGTGTTTTTCCAAATTCCAAACTTATAATGCCGTTTTTGCCCCTCCGATTCAGATCATCCGAAAACGTTTCCTTAAATCGCCCTTTTGGAGGGCTTATGTCCATATTTGGCTTATGGGTCCTTCTTAGCACTTGCTCAACTTTTCATGTACTACTTGTATCACTTATAATATATCCTTTACAAAATCCCAACATGTGGGGCCCACCTTAACTCATGGTTTCGAGGACTATCATCGAGTGATCATGTTAACCGATTTACTCCATACACTCTCCAAATGTCACATATATGTTCTTATGCTCAGATAACATACTCTTCATCCATAATCCTTGTGTAACTCTGCTCTCCCCTGAGCTCATACTAAGCCGTCCACAGTCTTGATAACGCGAAATTTTCCAAGGTGTAACAGAGGAGGTTCAAGTTGGTATCCGTCATTCTGTCAATCCTCCTCCGCCTCATCTCAGGCCTTTGGTAAGGGGTGTGTCTTTGAGAAGTGTCAATCATTTCCAACAAGAAAGTTCTTCGGGATCCTTACCGTTATCAAGAATGTCTCCTGGTCATGCGAAGTTATCTTTGGATCATCTTTCCGAGATGCTTCTACAAAGTCATGCCCTTGCTGCGGCTTCTTCATCACATGTTGCTAAAACGAGAAAAGAAAACGAACAACTTAAGATAAAAATAAAAAAACCTTAAGTCTGACCTTCGTGATTCCGACTCTGTTGAAGCTGCTCTGATGCTGTTGGTGCGTTACGGCATCGGGATAACGCAATACAAGTATTGACCATATCTTATGCGAATCTTAAGGATCGACTTAGAAGTGTTGAAGCTTCTCGTGAACGTTGCTACTCTCGGTGTAAGCTATTACGCCTTCAACGCAATGTGGATATCCTTAAATATCGGAAAGAGGCTTTTGAGGAAGTTCTCGCTCCAGGTTTTAATTTGATCACATCTCTTCAAGCTACCACTAAATGACCTTCAAGCTGCAACATCATTTCTTGAAGATTTAGCAGATTCCGGAGAGGATTCCTGAGATTAGAATCGCTCTCTCCTCCAAGAACGTTAAGAATCGTGAAAAAGTGTGTGCTGATTTGGTTCGTGGTGTCATCAGATAGTTATGATCACCATTGCTGATTCTTAAATTCTTAATGTCTCACCATTGCTGATTCTTAGATTCCTGCTATCTTTAAGTAGAAGAGTTAATCCATGTATACTTTTAGTATTTTCGAGTGTATACTTTTGGTATTTCCAAGTGTCTTTCTATTGTACTTTTTCTGTCTTAAATGAATGAACTTTTTTGCTTGAATTATCTTATAAGTGCGTTTTCTCATTTTCACTGCACCATGGATGCATTAGCTTACATATTGAATTTGACCGAATTGAATCATTCTTTACATGACCAAATAGTAATTTTAAATAACCGGAGTTATAATTGCTCCATGAATCGGGCTCATGTTTGTGCAATGTTCACTGTGCTATATATCCGACTGGTATTATAAATGTAATTGTCTGCTAACCAGTCAAAGTCCCGACTTCGAAACCATACTAATCACTGAAACAAAGGTACTACAAAGGTATTGTAATCTTGAAAAATTTGCAATTTCATTGATGAAATAAATACATTTTATACAGATCGCAACCCGGAGGTCTTAATCGGGATGATTAGCAGTCCATATTAATAGTCCTCCATTGTTTGGGTGTGAAGTATGAACATTCAAGCAATGTAGCATGTGTACCATGCCTGTATATCCTACTTACTACCTCATTAATAGCCTTCCCGAGAAACCCCAATCGGGATGATGCCCGGGTAAAGAGTTCGGCTTGTAAGATGTATCTCTGTTGTTGGGAATGATGAAGCTTCAAATTGCTTATGCTGCAATTGTTGGCGATGATCTTCCTGTCCATAGTCTCTAATTGGAATGCTCCTGCTCCTACGTTTCCTGCAACTCGGTATGGTCCTTGCCTGCATTCGGGATCTTGGTTACCGATCGCAAGACCAAGTCCCCAAGTTTAAGTTTCCGTATTTGAGCTTTATCATTGTAGTACCTTTAATATTCCCAATTCTTCTTTTTAAAGTTTTGATTGTAGTTTTGTTTGTCATTTTGCTTGTTCAGTCTTGGGATGGATGATATGATAAACGCCTGATTTTTTTTTTTATATATATCTCGAGTTTGTCGAGAAAGATGGTAATTTTTGCTTCCATGAATTGAATTCCGTTACCACAACTAATTTCCTTCGGGATCTCAAAACGGCATATGATGTCTTTCCGGAGAAATTAATCACTTATTTCTGTGATGATCTCAGGACGTTAAGTCCGCATTTCATGCATGGTCTCGAGGAGATAACCGAATGGAGAAATTCCGTTGGCTTGTGTATCGTCGTTGCATGATTTTGATATTTTTTGTATTGCTGAACGAATTTTTGAGAGACTTTTCCCATAGTACTCTAATAGTACCCACTATTTGAATCTCGACGAAAGTTCAAATATTTGGATATGAAATTTCTGCATTCGGGGTTCTATACTAAAAAGTCCCATTAACTTGGTTGACAACTAGCTGGAATTCACAAAACAATCTGATGTTATCTGCTCCAAAGTTCAAGGCAAATTTTAAACCTGCAATAATGGTCTCAAACTCGGCCTCGTTGTTAGTTCCTTTTGCATATTTTATGGCTTGGCGTAAAATTTCTCTGGTCGAAGCATTGAGAATTACGCCTAACCCCAAACTATTTTCATTCGATGACACTTCTGTATGCAGGGTCTAAATTTCATAGTACGATCCCGTAGCTGTAATGGCTTCTTTCTCAAGGTCTAACGGTACTAAAATCAACTATAAAATTAGTTAAGACTTGTGACTTTATTGTATTTCGGGTTGGTAGGTTGTACCGAACTTACTAAGTTCGATTGTCCATTTGACTAACCTTCCTGACGATTCCCACCTATGAAGAATACTACCGGGGGGGGGGGGGGATGTCATGTCTTGAGTACTAGGATGACATTGAAAGTAATATCTTAATTTCCTGGCAGCATGAATTACAGCTAAGGCTAATTTTTCTAATTGAGAATACCTAATCTCAACGTCAACAAGTGTTTTTCTAACATAATAAGTTGGAGATTGTTTACCTTTTTCTTCACGTACGAGAACTAAGCGATACTTCTTGAGTCGACGAGGTAGATCAACAACTTTTCTCCAAGTTTAGATTTTGATAGCAACGGCGGGCTTTGATAAATAACTTTTTTTTTTAGCTCTTGTCATTTCTAAAATGAAAAAACAAAAGAAAATACCAAAATAATAATGCTTGCATAAATAGAGATCAAACTACAAGGCCAACTGTAGAATTCCCACAGACGGCGCCAAACTGTTTGAGTCAAAAATCGTACTTTGCCCAAATAGTTAAATTTGTATTGAAAGTTAAATAAGGTTAACCACAGTTGGTAGTAATTTGATAAAAATGGTTAAAAATACAAAAGCGTTATTAAAGGTTGATAAAGAATAAATAAATAACAAGAAAGAGTGAACTTATGCCAATTGTGATGAATAGCAGTAATGAATTTCTCCTTTGCCAAGAATGAACAAGAACTTGATCATAAGATAATGAAGATAATAATAAGCAGAAAGTAATCAATAATAATGTATTTTTCAGTAAGTATTCGATGCCTTTGGTATACAAGTGAAAGTACTATTTATAGGTATTTGGTCCTATCTGGTGCCTTTCCTATTGTGTGCATGTAACGGCCATCATTAATTGCTGAATTAATAATGATCATTTAATTCCTTGATTCTTCTTTGTCGAAACCGTTTTTCTTAGACGCATTAGCGCATTTAATGCGTAATTAAGAGGATATTATATGTTGTTCCCGTTGATGTTCTTTTTGTTGACCATGTCATCGGTATCAGTTACCTATTCGTCAATGTCGTGCTCGGCGTTATCATCTGATCTTGCTATGTCATTGTATTTAACTGACACGTGTCAATTATATGTTAGTCCACGGTGGGATTTTCACCCATACAGAGTGTTTGTCTTTCTCATTTAGTTACTTCGACGGATGGTAGATAATTACATAGATCGGTCATACCTTGTCTAAGCAATGATAAAGATTTTATTGCAATGATTTTTATATTAACATTTATTCAACCTATGTATAATAAAGTGCATCAAAATCTTATTTGTATAGTAACCGTAAATCTAAATGAAACAAAATAAAATCAAGTAAATAAATTGCAGCGAATCATGGTAAATTAGAATGAGTCAATAAGGAAAATGATCCACCATAAAAACTAATCAAACTCCATAAGCAAAAAATACATTAATCTTTAAACCTTCATAATACATAGGAGTAGCAAAATAAGTATCACATTCTTACATACTTATTACATACACAAATAAGAGTACTGTGTTTTCTCTTAATAGTAATCTGTAAGTCCTTGACAGGGAAAAGGGAGGATCAAGGAAGAACGACTTCGTAGCTATTAACAATTTGACTTTGACAAACAGGGCAAGCATCAGAGGCAGTAGCGCATGGTGCACATAGGCAAAGATGCCTACAAGGAAATATCATGGTTTTCGCTTCTGCATTGTTGCATGCTCTGCATGTGCCCCATCTATTCGGTGGCGGCTCCACCCTATTAGGATCAATGCAGGACGACTCAGCCTCCTCCTGTTGTGCCTCCATCCTTGGACCACCACCCGCAAACAGTGTAGCCCTCCGTTCAAGAGTCCTTGCTCGGGTTTGCCAGAATATTTTTTGGTAAGTTAACTGTTGAACATTTTGTTCCAATAATGCTATCTTCGTTCTTGCTTGCCATAGTTCCTCCTCCTTCTCCCTTACTTTCCTCCCTGCTGCCTCGTTCGCTTTGTCCATAAGATTGCTGTAATGCTGTCTATAAACATCGAACAACATGTTCCTCACCTGATCGCTCTGCAGGCATTAAAATATAGTACACGTTAAACGGGACCAAAAAGCACAAAATGAGAAGAAATGAATGAAGAGGCGTGCATGCGTACATGGGCTTTCGTAGCCTGATCAATTTGGTTATGCATGTGTCTGAGACTAGCAGGGCGATAATCTTGTGGTTCTTCAATGGCTTCAGTTAATAAAGCATTGTAGGAAGTAAAGGGCCTCGACAAAAACTTGTCCAGATTAATGTCGGGTTGCTCAGTGTTGAAGTTGAGTTGAAGGGCAGATGAGAATTGGCAAGGCAGTTGTTGAGGAACTTGCTGTTGAGGCTGCAAGGAGAAAATATTCGTCTTCGGTATCGTTATTTGCTGCTGTATACCTAATCCAGAAGGTTCTCCCATCTTTCTCTTACCCCTGTTATTATCATCCTCTGCACCAAATTCCAAAACAAAAACAAAAAAAAATGACATCAAATTACCATCTGTATGTGTTGAAGTAGAGAAAGAAAGAAGAATTGAGAAAGTGGATAAACGACGAACGAACTTCCATATTTAGGAGGCATCATTGCAGTTTCTCTAGCAGAGGGGTTCTGATTATTGTTGTCAGTTTCTCTAGCAGAGGGGTTCTGATTATTGTTGTTCTGCAAAATAAAGAAGAAGAAACGATGATGCGTGGAAGAAACTACTATTGGTATATTCAAGAGCAAATTCATTCATACACTGCAAAATTATTTAAGTTAAAAATTGAAACCTGCGTGAAGCCGTTAACGTAGAAGAAGAGTAGTGAGGAGTAACAGCCATAGGGGATAATTGAGTTTTAAAGAGAACGAAGAGGTGGCAAACTTTCGCCAACAGAAACGATCGTTTAAATGTGGAAAGACGTTAACTAACTGTTAATCGGTATGATCATAATTTAAAACGATGCTTTCTTTTTCTTGTTTGCTCTTTTTTTTTTTTTAATATAGTTTTAATGCCCGGCCTGATATTATATAGCGAACAAACACACTGTATGTTATTTTCCTAGGCAGCCCAAAATAACACGAACACAACATAAATTAAAATTTCTCTCTTTTTTTTTTTTTTTTTTTTTTTTTTTGAAATGTTACTGTATTATTTTCCTAGGTAGCCAAAAATATACCAAACCGTGAGGCCTTGATTTTATGAGAAATTAAAGACATTATTTCGAGCAAAAAACAACAATAACATACCCAGTATGATCCCACCAGGTGGTCTTGGGAGGGTAGAAGTGTCTCACCTTACCCTCTGAATTGTGAAGGCGGGGATCGTTTCGATAAATTCGACTCGAAGAGATAAAAAAGGACCAGTAATAATAAACAGTATTAGCAGCAAGATAATAAGATACCAGAGTAAAATAAACAATCATACAATAGTAGGGATCTAATAATAAGCAGACGTAATTAACTACTCTCGGCAGCAAGACAGACAAAGAGTAGTAAAGTAAGAAAAACTTTGAAAAATGATCGATTTTAGAACAGAAAAGGGTCAAAATGCCCTTAAACTATGCAAATTGAACAAAAATGCCATTCGTTCATAGTTTGTAAACCCGTCAACCGGTTTGAACCGGACCGGACCGGTAACCGGTTACGGAACAGGCCGGTTTGCGGTTAAAAAATCGGAACCGGCCACCGATTCCGGTTTTCGGTTTCAAATCAAAATCGGAACCGGTCGGTTCATGACCAAAACCTAGGGGTGGGCGTTCGGTTTTCGGTTCGGTTTTTTCAAAGTTCGGTTCGGTTTTCGGTTTCGGTTTTTTGAAAGTGGACCCGAACACCGCACCGAATTAGTTCGGTTCGGTTCGGTTTTTTGAAGTTCGGTTCGGTTCGGTTTCGGTTTTTTAATTCGATTTTTTTAGCAATTACAAATCTCTCCATTTATTTCCATTTTTCCTTCTTGATTGCTTCGAGTTACGGAGGTTTACGCTAGACTAAATGTTTGAAGGTTTGATGACTTTAGAATCCAACCATAGTGATCATCCACACATACAAGATAATATCTTCTATATACAAAATATAATGTATTATACAACGTATAATAAAATCATACGAGGTATATAAAATTTTATATAGTGCATAATCAAATTATGTGAGTTATATCTAATTTATTATAATAGGTGAAATAAATTATATGAATATTATTTTATGTATAACATTTTTATTATACTATATATAATAAAAATCAACACTCAAATTATTAGTATATTTGTATTCAATATCTTGTAGTGTTAAATGGCGAGATTTTATTTTTTATGGAACAATGAAAGAAGTTGAGAATAAGGAGGAAGTAGAGAAGGTAAGAAAAAAATTTGGAAAAAAATCTTGCGAATAAGGAGGAAGTATGAAATTGTATAAAACTATTTATACTATGAACAACAAATAGGTATTGGAGTTATTCACGTACGAAGGGTTTCCTTATATATAGCAATTTGATTTACTATAAAACATTTAACTTGTCATGTAATGTTAAATAACATTTAGTTGCTAAGAGTATGTTAATATTATTGTCTACTTATGTTTTTTTTCCCAAAAATAAATTGTATTCATGTAGTTAAAAAAAAAAAAAAAAAAAAAAAAACTTCGGTTTAACCGAAAAACCGAAAAACCGGTAAACCGGAACCGAACACCGAACCGAACACCGAAATTGTTATTAAAAGAAACCGAAAACCGAACCGAAAAACCGAAAAACCGAAACCGAAAAACCGAATTAATTCGGTTCGGTCCGGTTTTTCGGTTTTCGGTGTTTATGCCCACCCCTACAAAACCCCTTTTATTTTTTTATTTTTTGTATAGTATATATATATTATAGTATTTATTAGTATATTGTAGGTATATTTACATATGTTATATAAGTTTATAAGTAAAGTTTAAATATTTTGACTAACGCTAATGTAGCCGAGTCGGCATATGCGTGTATATATATATATATATATATATATATATATATATATATATATATATATATATATATATAAATATACTTAGGTTATATAACTTATATATATATATATATATATAGATATATGTTTAAGTTATATATATATATATATTAATATATATATGTTTAAGTTATATGTATACTATATATACTTATAACTTATATATTATAACTTAAGTTATTTATAGCTTAATTTTTTTCTAAGTTTATAAATTTGTATATACGTGTGTGTGTATATATATATATATATATATGTTTAAGTTATACTTATATGTATACTATATATTATAAGTATATTCTTATTATATTTTAGTTATTCTTCAAGTATATAACTTTCTAGTTTTTAATTTAAGTAGATGTATATTATAAGTATATTTTAGGTATATTCCTAACTTAATATAAGTAAAAATATGAACACAAGTAAATAGAAGAAAGCACAATGAGCCACATATTTTATTCATTCTTGGATAACATTTATTTGCAAGTTGTAGTTATTTTTTTAACTTGCAAATAATACATGAGTTGTAAAGAAATAGTAGAATAATAAAATCACCAATTCTCAATCATTTCGTTAATTTCCCCCATATCATATTCGGCCATGGAGATATCTTCAAAGTCTTCCATTTGGTGAGGTCCACTTGCTATCAAATCTTCATTTTCTTCCTCTTCGCCTTCCTCCGCTTCTAAGTCCTGGTTGCGTCGCTCCGATCTAATCCAATCGCGAATGCACACTAGTACTTGTAAGCTAAAGCCGGATAATGAGTGTCTATGGTCTCCAATTTGTTGTCTTCCTTGGCTAAATGCGCTTTCCGAAGCCACGGTTGATACTTGAATTGTAAGGATATCTCGAGCCATTCTTGAGAGTATCGGATGACTTGCCTTGTACTTCTTCCACCATGCTAAGACGTCCAATTCATCCAGTTCCTTGATATCCACATTTGGCTGCATCAAAGAAAAGTTATATTCATCAAAGTTTGCACTAGAAGAAGAAGTTGTGATGAATGTAAAACTTTTAAATGCGATAAACTTGACAAGCCCTTTTTGCTACTTTGAGAAGTAGTAGGGCGTGGAGCAACGGGTGTAGCACGTTCTTCCAAATTAGAATAATGAGTAAAAACTTTTCTAAACTCGTCATCAATAGCGAGTTCGACTTCAGCTAAAGATGGTCGAACTCCCTCTTCAATTTCTAAAAATGTATAAATTTGACCAACCAATGCTTTAGTATAAGACACTTTTAAACAAGGATTTAATGTAGAACCCAATATAAATAAAGTTGGGATGGGAAAAAAATACTTCTTAAATTTGATTATCATTTCAAAAATAGCCGCTTGATAACCGGGTTTATATTTATACTCTTGTAAAACTCTAGCTATTTCCGCTAAGTAGGCTAAAATTCTGGTTACCGTGGGATAGAATTGTTTAGAAAAAGCAAGAGTTGCATTATAAAAATTTTCTAAGAGTTCAATACATTCTTTAACATCTTCCCAATGCGTAAAATTTAACCAATCATCACTATTAATATTATATTTGTTGTGAACTTGTTGTATGGGAATCCTATAATCATACGCTTGTTGTAGCATAATGTAAGTGTAGTTTCACCTAGTCTCAATTTCTACTTGAATTTTCCTAGGTCTAAGGTTAATTTTCACACAAACATTCTTAAAATCTCTAAGTCTTCCCCTATTAGCATTACAAAAAAGAAACGCAACCGCATCTCTAACTTTTTGAATAGAATCCTCAAAACACACAAGACCATCTTTAACAATTAAATTTAAAATGTGACAACTACATCTCACATGAAAAATATTTTTTAGCGGAGGGTTTAATTCTCTTTTTAAAAGACCAATCGCCTTTGTATTATTAGAAGCATTATCTAAAGTAATACAAAGTGTTTTTCTATAAATATTAAAAAATCTCATAATAGTAGACATTGAATCCGCTAAAAATTTTCTATCGTGACGACCTTTTCCTTCATCATATAAAAAAGCTATAATTCTTTTTTGCATAGTCCAATTGTCATCAACCCAATGACATGTAATAGCAAAAAAATCTAATTTGTTAAGACTAAGACCTAAATCAGCGATAAGAGAAACATTACAATTTCAAGAATTAAATACATGGCGCAAATAAAATCTATATTTTTATACAAATCTATAACATCTGCTCTACAAGTACTTCTAGGAATACCCTCAAATAACGGATTATAACAACGTTGAATGTAAGTAACAAACCCCAAACCCGAAGGAAAGGAAAATGGTAAACAATCATAAGCTACCATTTTAGCTATTTCTACACGCTCTTTTTTCTTGTCATACTTAAAATTTCTACCGGTTCGTGGGTCTATCGTCATTTGAATACCCCCACATTTGAACCCGTTTGCTCTCCCCAAACATCCATATGTTTCTTTCTCATATGACTATTTAGTGTACCCGTTCCACCATCCTTACTAGTTCCTTGCCTAAAAGCAAATATTTGTCCACATAGGGTACATTTCACTATTTGGCTTTCCCTATCCTTAGTCATAAATTTTCAAATTTTAGCGGTTGGCTTACGAGTTCTAGGCGGTTTGTCTTGTGTATGTGATTGTGCAGGACATGTATCTTCTATAGGATTTTCGGGGGCTTATGTTTCATCATCATCATCATCATCAATTTCATTAAAAGCGTCGGTAAAATATTGTTGCATTGCCTCATGACCTAAAAGTGGATTATTTCCACCAACATCAATACCTAAATTAGGTGTTTCTTCCATAAATGTTTCCTCATTAAGTCCACCCCTAACAATACCACTACTACTACCGGCACCACGTCTATTAAATAGAATTAATTTAAATCACACTCAAATAAATCACAAGAAAATAAATTGCAACAAATTAAATTGCTAGAATTAAATTGCGAAAAATAAAGATAGAGTTGGAACGAAGGTACCAAATTGCCGGATTAATTTCCAACAAAGTGAAGGCGGCTAGAATTGCAAATCCACCAAAGCTACTTCGGATTGTTGCAAAATCACTAACTCCACCAACAATATTATAATTGCAAAATTAATAATTGAAACTATAATAAGACTTTATAATATTTATTTGAGAGAAATTTAAAGTGGCTAATTGTTGCAAAGTAACTATAATTGAGAGATTGAGATTTGAGAGAAAGAGAAGAGTGAATTGGTGTGGATTAAAATGAAAATGAAGAAGGGTTTATATAGGGGTGGGGGATGGGTTAAAGTGTTAAAAAAAAAGTTTGGGGGGGTTGGGGGGCGCAAAAAATGAGTATATGGCCGTTTGGCAACGGCCATTTTTGCAAATGGACCGTTGCCAACGGTCCAATAACTGATTTCGAGGCTCAGCCCAACGGCTGTAAAAAAAAAAAAATTAATTTTCACCGGTTTAACCGGTCCGGTTCCGGTTTCAAAAAAATCGAAACCGGTAAGTAATATACGGTTAACCGGAACCGGTTCAACCGGTTCCGGTTTTACCGGTCCGGTTACCGGTTTGAACCGGTTAAACCGAACCGGTTGACGGGTTTAATAGTTTGGTCCAAAAATGACCTTAAACTATATGAAATTGAACAACAATACACCTATTGTTACTTAATTGGGTAAAAAATGCCCTTATCCTAATAAATATTTTATTTATTTTCTTAAACACATCTTTTATATAAAAATATTATTTTTAAAGAAACCTTTTCTTGTTTCTTTTCTTTTAAAATCCCTTTAACTAATAAAAAAGTGGGAAGTATTTTTGTTTTTCTTCTTAATCTCATTTTATCAATTAAACTGAAATCACCTTATGTACTTTTTTAACTGATAATAAAGGTCATATACATAAGATCACAGTAACCCCACCAATTATTTTCATTCAGATAACTATAAAATTCTTGTTCCTAATAAAATAGGAATTATTTTTATTTCTTAATTTTTTCCGAATTGAAGTAGGATAAGTATTTGCTGATATAATCCTTGGTTTTAAAGTTAGGATATAACAATCATAATGCCATAAAACAAGAAAATTTATTACATTGGTTCAAATCACAAAATATCTTTAAGATATCGTTAATGAAGTTATTGTTGACCCGTTTTCACTTTAACTTTAAAACCAAGGATTACATCAGCAAATGCTTATCCTACTTCAATTAGGAAAAGATTAAAAAATAAAAATATTTCTTATTTTATAAGGAAAAGTAATTTTATCGTTATCTAAATTAAAAGTAATGATGGGGTTACTATTATCTTATATATACAATATATAGTTAAAAGAATATTTAATTGATAAAGGTAATCTTTTTATTAGTTAAAGGGATTTTAAAGAAAAGAAACAAGAAAGGGCTTCTTTAAAAATAATATTTTATAAAAGAAATGTGTTTAAAAAGAAAAGAAATAAAATGTTTGTAAGGAAAAGGGCATTTTTGACCCAATTAAGTAACAATAGGACCATTTTTATTCAATTTCGCATAATTTAAGGGCATGTATGAACCAAACTATGAACGGACATTTCTGTCCAATTTCACATAGTCTGAGGACATCTCTTAACCCTTTTCCGATTTTAGAATTACCACTGGCAAATTCCATTAAAATGAAGTCCCAGATTTTAAAGGATCCAAGGCCTAGAAATTAATATGGTCTAATAACACTCATGTTTGCTGGTGAAATTATTTTCCTAGTAACTTTGAATAAACTCTGAAGTCTGATGTTCAATTAACTCCATGTATAACACAGCAATTCCATAATGAAGTTTTAACTTTTAATCAAAAAGTCGTGTCCAAACCAAAATCATATTGACACTAGGGGTGTACATAGACCGGGTTGGTTCGGATTTTTTAAACACCAAATCAAACCAATTGCGCCGGGTTTTTAAATTTATACACTAAACCAAACCAATAAAATTCGGGTTTTTCAACCTCGGGTTTTCTCGGGTTATTCGATTTTCTCGGGTTTTTCGGGTTTTTTTTTCGGAATAGTCTTGATACAATACATATAACTTTTACTTCAAATATTTCTGTCCTAGTAAGATACAACTATATAATTAAGGTGTTTCTTAAGAAAATAACACAAAATGTGAGAAGAGTGATGACATTGTATTAAAATATTCAACAAAAACTAATAAAATTGGTTAAAATAAATATTGCTAATTAACAAGCCATAAAGAAAATGACCATAATCTAAAAATACTAAGTCACGCTAAAATAAGCACGGCTAATAAGTATTAATTACATGACAAAGAAAAAAACTTAAGTTATGTATTTTCACTCTCTAAACTAATTATGCAAAACTAAAGAATAGATATCCAACATTATTGTCATTCCTAGTGGTAAATTGAATTTCTTTTGTTAGCGTTAGTGTTGAAATTTGGTTTTGGTTTGAACTTTATTTGAGTTACAAATATCCATAGGATATAAAACTTATTGACATTCAAAATTCTAAGTTCAAACTTGAATAATATGATAATAGATAAAAAAAAACTATGAAAAAATAAAAGAAATATTTATAAACTCCATTACAAATAAATATTTTTATGTATAAAATATTTTAAAAATTGAATACATGTAATATCGGGTTGGTTTGGTTCGGTTTGACTTTTTTTTAGTTAAAACCAAACCAAACCAATTACGATCGGGTTTTTTTTTTCAACACCAAACCAAGTCAAACCAAACCACTAGTCGGGAAGTTTGACTCGATTTATCGGTTTGGTGCGATTTGTCGGTTTACATTGTACAGCCCCAATTGACACTGAAGAATGGACTTTTCTTCAAAAGGAAAACAAATACGCTAAAATAGAAAAGACAACGAAGTATATCCGGGGCAGAGTGTTTGTCTTTCTCTTTTAGTTCCCCTACTTACTTCGACAGATGGTAGATTATTACAAGGATTTTGTTGCAATAATTTTTATATTAATCTTTAGCATTTTCACAAGTTATATATTGAACCTTTGTATAATAAAGTGCATCAAAATCTTATTTGTATTTAAATCAAGTAAATAAATTGCAGCGCTTCATCAGAAACTGAGTCGATGAAGAAAATGGTCTCCCATAAAAACATACTCCTATAATCAACCTCTACACCAATTATATAATCCAATCCATAAGCGAAAACATTAGAATCAAACCTCCATACATAGGAGTAGCAAAACAAGTACTACTATTACATTATTACATTACATACACAAATAAATACAAATGTGAAATCATAAAAATAAGACTACTCAGTTTCTCTTTATATTTTCTAAACTCAGTTTCTCTTTATATTTTCTAACTCCATGACGGGGAAAAGGGAGGATCAAGGAAGAACGATTTCATAGCTATTAACAATTTGACCTTGACAAACAGGGCAATAATCAAAGACATTAGCGCATTGTGCACACATGCAAACATGCCTACAAGGAAATATTATGGCTTTCGCTTCTGCATCGTTGCACGCTCTGCATGTGCCCCATCTATTATTCGCGGGCGCCTGCTCCATCATATTCGGATCAATGGAAGACGATTCAGCGTCCTCCTGTTGTGCCTCTCTTGCCCTGGTGCGAAGGGCCGCCTCCTGCAGTGCAGTCCTCTCTTCAAGAGTCCTAATTCTGGATTGGAAGAATTGCCCTGAGTAATTTAACTGTCGAACAGTTTGTTCCAGTTCGGCTATTCTTAGCCTTGCTTGCCTTAGTTCCTCATCTTTCTCCCTCACTTTCTCGTTCGCGCAGTTAATAAGGTTGTCGTAGTGCTGCCTATAAACACTGTACAACATGTTCCTCACCTCATTGCTCTGCATTAAAATTTTACTAATATGTTAAATGAGACAGAGATACAACAACAACAACAATATATCCAGTGAAATCCTACAAAATGGGATCAGGAGAGGGCAAAGTGTACGCAGACCTTACCCCTACCATGGAAGGTAGAGAAGCTATTTCTGATAGACCCTCTGCACAAGGAAATGAGATGTAAAATTAGTTTAAATGAAGAGGAGTACGTACGTGGGCTTTTGTAGTCTGTTCAACTAGGCGATGAATGTTAGCAGGGGCAGAATGGTGTTGTTCTTCAAGGTCATCAGTTAATAAGGCAGTGTAGGAAGTGAAGGGCCTAGACATAAATCTGTTGAGATTGTCGGGTTCATGAGTGGTCTGGTTGTTGAAGTTGAGTTGAAGAGCAGAGGAGAATTGGCAAGGCAGTTGTTGCTCCCGTTGAGGCTGCTGCAGCGTGAAAAGGTTCGTCATGGGTAACGTTGATTGCTGCGCTTGCCCGCGGTTAGGCTGCACTGAGAAAAGGTTCATCGTTGGTATCGTTACACCAGAAGGTTCCCCTCTCACTTCTGACTGCTTCCTCTTACCCTTGTTATTATCCGCTGCACCAAATTCCAAAAATAAATAAATGTGACATCAAATTATTACAATGTATATGTGTAGAAACACAAAAGAAAGAAGAATTTAGAATAGCTAACGAACATCCTTGTTTGGGAGGCGCCATTGCAGTTTTTCTCTGATAATTTTTCTGCAAAATAAAGAAGAAGAAATGACTGATGCATGCATGGAAGAAATTAAACTACTATTCAGATTTTCAAGAAAAGAAAAGGCATGCAGTGAAATAAACCTGCAGAAAGCCGTTAACGGAGAAGAAGAGTAGTGAGGAGAAACAGCCATTGTGGGGGATTGAGTTTTAAAGACAGTGAAACGGTGGCAACTTTTTCCAATAGAAACGATCGTTAAGAATTTGAAAGAAAGTTAACTGCTCTCAATCGGTATGAACATTTCTTCAAACCATGCTTTCTTTTTTCATGTTTGCTCATTTATTATCTGACAATTTTTACTTTTATTTTTATTATTTAGCCCCCGTGCAGATTATGGTGAACATACATACTGTTATTTTCCTAGGCGGTAAAAAATAACTCAAAACGCAACATAAATTAAAATTTCTCTCTTTTTTTTATTTTTTATATATGTTACTTCCTCCGGTTCAAAATAAGTGTCCATTTAACATTTTACACAATTCTTAAAAAAATATAACTCCTAAAACAAATAGATATTTTGATTAGACTACCCTTAATTAAATAGTACTACTACCTAATTAATACAGTTTCTCGATTACATAAAAACTCACTTATCTAACTAGGAGTAAATTTAAAAGAAAATAATTAATTTATTCTTAATTATGTAAATGGACAGTTATTTTGAACCAAAATAAAAATGCTAACTAACTGAACACTTTATGAACGAGGAGTATTTTCCTAGGTAGCCAAAAAATATACCAAACCGTAAGGCCTTGATTTTATGAGAAATTAAAGATATTATTCCGAGCACATGCAGCGTAATTAACTACTATCGGCAGCACGAGACAAAGATTAGCAACGTAAGAAAAACTTTGAAAGTGATCGATTTTAGAATTACTACTGGCAGATCATATTAGGATGAAGTCCCAAATCGAGAGAATCCATAGGTTTAGAAATTAATATGGTTTAATAACTAATGTTTTCTGGTGAAATTATTTTTCTAGTAATTTTTAATAACTCTGAAGTCTGATGTTCAATTAATTCCAATTTCCAAGTATAATTCAGCAATTTTATATAAGTTTAAGAACAAATATGACTAGTGAATTGGTTTTGGCATTTATCCTCTTCCAGGGAAAAAAATATTTTGTACTACTAAATACGAACACGTGTATGATACACATGAGTCCATGTAACATATTATCGTTTAACCATGAAAATCTAGATAATGTACCGTATATATGTGAAATTACTTAGTCATTTAGGTACTGCATGTATTTGCTCGATCGTATGTGTAATCATACTCTTAAAGAGTATACAAAGTAAGAAATTATATCTAGTAATATGCGTATAATAATATTTAAATCACCAATTTCGTAATTAAATAAATCATATATTCCCTCCGTCCAATTTATGTGAAGTTCTTTTCTTTTTAGTCAGTCCTAAAAAATGACACTTTACTATATTTAATAATTAGTAACAATTTAACATTAATACCCATTTTACAATAAAATGATTTAAAGTCACACAAATATCTATTACTTATTTTAGATTACAAATTTCGAAAGCCTCTTTTATTTTTTAAACTCCGTGTTCAGTGAAATACCTCCAGATAAATTGAGACAAATGGAGTATAAATTATAGTCAATAATCGAAAGAAAATTAGAAATAAAGTATTTTGAGACATTTACAGCATCTTTGGGAGGACACCTTGTAATTTAATATGAGTGCAATTACATAACTTTTAGTTGTTTGTCTAGTTAAGCATTAATTACTTGGTATCCATTAAATTGGAAGTAATTGAGATTTAAAAAAAAAAAAATTACACTCTAATAGTCTCAAAGAAGGGGAGGAGAGGTGAAAAGTAATGACAATTACTTAGCGTAATTAATTTTCAATAATTTTTTAAAACGTCATCTTAGAATCACACTATTATTAGTACGCCGATTCGATATATAAAACAATAATAAATTTTCATATAATATAATACAATTCTCATGACCACCTAAGATTGATATGGTTCTAAACTGCTCGAGATAATGAGAAACATATGTGGAACTGATTGTACTCCTTTATATGGCATAAGGTAGGAAAGATGTTACTCAATAAAATATGGTGAATTTCATTTAAATCAGGCCATTAATTCAAAGTAAAGTTTATAAACTTTGAACATTTTATTGTCATACGTTCTTTGGTAATTTACTAGAATTTTCATTAGCCATATTAGCGATACTATCATTAAAACAAAAATTGTGTCCTGTGACCCCATAAAGATAAAATATGTCCCGGTAACTTCGGGTCTAGTTGAGGGTATTTATGTCTCGAAAGTTATTTTCTATAATGGAGGGAAAAAGAGCTAGTAGAACAAGTATTTACTTTAGGCAAGTGTTCCTCACGTGTTCAAAAAATATGAATAAAGAGAATTTGAAAATCAACTGGTAAATAGATATTGTAATTATCAAAAGTTCTCTCATTTTTTCTTGAAAATTAGACAGTGTGATTACTCCCGTGAATTACATTCAATTTTATGTTGATAAAAGATTTGTTGGCTAAATTCAAGTACAAAGTGTCCTTCTAAACAAGCTTTTATTTTTTATATATATTATTCTTTTTACACTCTATTCTTCCAATTCAAATATGTGAGAAACACTTCTTAAAAAACATTCTCGTGTTTTACTAACTTAGTTTCTATTTATTAGTGCAAATATTTCTGATTGAAAAATACTTTCTAAATTCATACATATTCGTTTATTAATTTAAGAATAAAATAAATCATGAATCTTATTATATTCCTATGAGCGGGAAGATACCAATTACTCTTTACGATGTTAGTTATAAATTTATAATTACTAAATATAATTCTTATGTAGTTGTGTGCGTAGAAGAAACATGATATTGATAAAGAAAGTCTTTTTTCGAAGTAAAAAAAAGCGATTAGGTTGGAAAAATAAAGGATTTAACTAAGTGGAGGTCCGAACCGACAGATGTTGAAGAATAAGCGGATGAGTTGCAGTTAGGGTTGAAATGTCACTCGAACCCAGAGCTAGTTGGTTCTCCCCAAAATGTGTTGAGGCGTAGCAATTGACCGAACATCTAGGGGTAATTTATAGTCATTTCATATCCACACGTATTGAAGATAGTTGTTTAACATTAATAGAACCTAAGATGGTTCTATACATCTGCCCCTTCTCAATACATTTGTTTAGACAAGAACTCCTTTTTTTCTTCTTTTCGGATGCCAAAAATCTTTTTCAGTACATGGAGTGCGGATCAAATCGATGTTTGAATTGTAATTGACTACCCGGTTCTCCAATCGATTGACCTAAATAATAACTACACCTTTCCCCAATTCAACCAGGCGTCATGAGTAGGATTCCGACCATAATATAATCGACAGAAATCTAAAGCTCTGATTCAAATTTTTCTCGATCCATATCACGTGGAATTACCAAAGCATTTGACCCTTGTAGCCCTCCCACGACATATAAGCTATTTATACGTTTTTCCCGAAACCAAGTTCGCCACCAACAAATTCCGAAATGATAAAATCATATTTGTTACTCATTATGATATTGATTAACAACATTGCTAAAGCTCACGGAGGTTTATCGAAAGGGGACCAAGTAATAAATAAAATTAAATATTTGTTATATACACATACATATTAAAGTATATTTACTACATAAAAAAGTGTATTTAATTCTTATTGTTTTAACTTTAGTTAAAGATTTAAAAATATCTAATTATGCATTTACCCCTGTACAATCAAACATAAAGCATAAAATTACATGATACTTATACTAGACGTCACGGGTGTGTGCCTAAGTATTGGTAGAATATAAAGATGGGGAAGTGAACCTAGCTAAAATTTAAAATTTGTTATTGTAAAAGTAATGATATGTGGGTTATAAAAGAAGTAAGCATCATCTCGACAATGTACCGTCAATTCTCCAATCCAAACTCTAAGCTAAATTTGGAAGCTAAAGAGATACTTAGTCACTATAATGAATCATCAGATCAATGTGATGATAAAGACTGGGACACAGATGACCTTTTTGTCGGAGAAAACTCCTCTCATTTGAATCCTTTATATCTTTTGTTGACACCTAATTTTGGCCCTCCAATAATTTTATTTAATTATTCAGAGTTCTTGAATCTCAAATGGAGTGAAATATGTATTTTACAAATCAAAATTATTTTTACAAAATTATTTCAATAACATTTTACCATTTCATTTGGCAGAATAGTTTCAGATATATTTATTGTAGGTCCTTTTAAATATGTTTGCATATTTTCCCATAAATATTAAAAGCATTTGTCAAAATTAATTCAAAATAGCTGAAGACAATTATTTAATTAATTGTTTAAATTAACAATATAAAATCAACAAGTTTTTTACTCCGTAATTCAAGGAAATTGATTAATTAAATAAGATAATCAATTGCATCTCAATTTTATGATTTATTTGGCTATACTTGAAATTATTACCAAATTGACTACAATTTGATTTTTCTGATAAATTATTTGAGTTAATTGAGGCTATAATTCAAATAGCCACTTATTTTCTATGTGTTAATTAAGGTTATAATCGCAATAAATGATCATCTTGTGCATTTGGTCATATTTGAAAAGAATTAATTAGCTTTCGTTTTAATTTGGCTATAGTTGAAATGTTTTTTTAAAACCGGCTATTTAAGTAATTGCATGTTTTTCCCTTTCATATATATGCATATATACATGTATACACGTGTATACATATACGCTATATATATTTGGGCCCCTTTTCCTTTTTTAAAAAAATTGGCCAACCCAGTTTGTTAAGGACCTGACCCGGCCCAATCTCTTAAGTAAACAAGGCTTAACCAAAATAACCCTCTATACACTTCAGTATAGAAACGAAGATTTCAACAACAAACCCTAATGCAGCCGCGATGTTGCCATTCTCTCTCATCGTCATCAACCAAAAATGCAAAGCCAAAGTGTACAACGACTTTGATACAATCTTTGCTCAACCAATTTAGGTAAAGCATTAAAATGCTTTATCCTCTCTCCGTCGTAGAACCACCCAAATGAGGTATATCTTTGCATTTTTCATTGCTTTTCTGCAAATTCGCTGTCAAACGAATACAAGCCTTAATTGTTTTTATCACATTTCGATTTTGAATACCCAATTCTCATTAGTTGTTGGAGTTTAGGCAGGATTCAAGATGAATCCCTTGCAAACCGCTTGTACTATATTGAATTAGGGTTTTTCAACTTTCAGATTTGGGATTCTATGTAAAGAACCCCGTTTCTCACTTTAAAAGATCCATTCACGAATATATACACACAAAAATCTTAAATCAAAGCAAAAATTAGGTTCAATATACCTAGGGATCTAGCATTTGCTGGAAACTTTAATTTATTGAATCTTCTCAGTTAAAATTTAAACTAGTTCTTTCATTTGTGGCTGAGCTTTGGAGGAAAAGGATTTTCCAATTCCAAATTCAACCAAGGCTGCACTAAAAAAATGTAATTCTTTTCCCTTTTAGTTTGAATTTCAGTATATGTGTTCATAGATTAGTTTCTTATGTGCTTATTTGCTTAATCTCTGTTTAATTTAGTTGTTTGTTCATTTAGTTAGCATTAATATGTAGTTAAGTTGTGTTGTTTGCTTGTTAGGTTACTCATGTGTTATTAGCATATTTATGTAGACCATACAGGTTGAGTTCATTTCTATATAGTTTAGTAATTCATACATTGTTTAGTTGTTAGCTTAGATCAATTTTTGTTCAGTTTAGTCAATTGCTTGTGTAATCATGTAGTTTATCTTGTTTTACTGTTAGATAGTAGCACTGTTAGCATAACTGCCTTTCAGTTTAGTCTAACTATTTATCTGCTATGTGTGTATTCATTTAGTTTTATTTATTTTGGCCTATTGTTAGATAGCAACATTTCAATATTATAATGTGCGCTTATCTAGTTGTTACCTAGCTGAATATATAGTGGTTTAATCATTAATGTATCTGGTTCTGAATGGCTTAAAGGTTTATTACTGTTTGGATGTTGCTATTGGATTAATTTGTTATCAACATTCTTAAGAGTATGTTTAACACTTGGTTTGCTTAAATGATTAAATGGCTTATCATTTGTTGGTTCATTAGTAGGCCTAGTCTAATCAATGTTCAAGCATGAGTTTAGTTTAATCATCTATGGTTCATATATGTTAAGATTAGGTTAAAATAGCATGAAAATATTTAGTCATTTGAGTATGGTTTAAGCTATTTTGATGAGTACAGCTTAATGATTTTTGTGTTGAGTCCATATGCCTTTATTTTTTAGTCTTTTGATAAGCATCCTGTATTTATCTCAATCATCTTGGGCTTAGTATGATCAAGATGAGTGTCTATTTAACCTTACAAATGATCATATGCCTGTTAATGTTGGTTTGTGTACTTGCTTAATGTCTCCATGTATCCCCTTGAGTGTACTGGTGTAGGTTCAAGTCATTTAAGTTAGTTTATGTGTTGTCTTAATGTCCCTGCAAGATCTTATAATGGCTTTATTTTTTGATCTTGATTATTTTGAAATGAAATGCTTATGTTTTGGTCTGAATTATTAGTTACTGGGTTTAAGGAACTGAAAATGATGCTAAATTTTTTGCTAGTTTCTATAAGGGAATCAAATCTACTTGTCTTTTATATTCATGTTGAAATTGTCACTAAGGACTAAATTACCCAACTTAAGTGTTCCCCTGCTTAATACAAGATCTAAAAGGAGATTATATGGAATTCCCATACTTGTCTATGGTTGGTTCATTAGTCCAATCCTGTTGTTTAAGGACAATATGTATAAGTTTAAACACCAAAACTATGCTCTTGTGCTCATATTGAACAAAAGTCTTGAATCAAATAAGTCTTGTTTAAAAAGTTGTATACCATTTTCCTCTATGTGGTTGTTGTTTAAGTTCAGGCTAACAAAAGATACCTCGTTTGAAATGCCTTAAGTGTCTAAATGATTGGTCATGATGGGACTATATAGTGTCAACTGCTAATCTTACTACATCTCTAATATATTGTAGTATGTTGGTTTTAGAATGATTAGAATCACTTGTCTGGTTTTATGAGTATACATATGTCCACCATGCCTAAAAGAAGACTAGGGAGATCCATAGCTGTATTGATGTGTCTGTTAGAGTGAAAGCTGATGTCTCTAAACTAGCTAAGAAATGGGAAAGATAAAGGGTTGGACCTTCTTCATGGTATTGTGAACTGATAAGTCTCATTAAGCGTAAATGCTGGAACTGTCTATGATCATAAGTATAGGCAAGGTTTGAGAGGCTGCCACTTGTCTTGTAATGAAGCAAGGAGTGACTTACCTAGGGCCAGGGATGGTTTAGGAAAGGTTTTGAGTCCTGCTCAGCCTAGTACTACCTATTCTAGGTTGCTGGGGTTCCGCCTTGTGGAATTATAATTCCATGGGACCCTCCAAGGTCTAAATAAGCATAAAAGAAAAGAAGTTATATGAATCATATGATGCAAAATGAGATGTGAGGTATGTTTTATAAGACCATGAGCATATCATGTCCAAGTCCTCGTCATTTTAACTCTTGCATTGTTTTGAGATTTTATGCCTGCACTGAAATGTTATTTTTCCTTTTGTGATAGCACTATACCATAAACTTGTTCTATTTTGTTGCTTCAGCCATAAGTATTCTATTTTCCCCCTCTTTAAGTATAAAAGTGGTGAATATGTGAACATAGGGACCATTGATAACAGAAAAAAGTTTCATAGTTGTGTGGGATTTGAGTCAAGAGCGATTTTTGTCTAAAATGACCAAAAAATGAGTTTGCTTGACCCTTGAGAGATCGTCTCTTAATCCCGGATTCTGGATTAAAACTGTTTGCATATTAAAAGGATATAGGGAAACTATGCAAGTGTGTTTTGGTATGAATCAATACTTGTTTGACATAAAATCAAGTATGGGAGGATATATATGTGATGGAAGTACTATGTATACTACTGAACTTGCCATTATGTGGTATTTAAATAGTTAAAAATGCTTCTTCTTCCTCTTCTTTTTCTGGGATTGCCTTAAGGTTTGTATGTAAGATATACATTGGGTATATAAGACTGTATATCCCATATACACCTTAGTGTATATCTTGTATACCGACATGTATGCCATGGCTTTTGTCTGTTAGAAAGGCCTGATGATAGTTAGTTATGGGGCCTACATTGTTTTGTTTATCCGAAGCATCCCGAACTTAGGCCTATTGTTGGTCATGTTGGACTGATTGGGCCCTATCTGTTTTGGTTAAATTGTTATGGGTTTTGTCTTTTAAGCATTATGTATACAGAGGGCATATAACTGATATATACATGTGTTGTGATTATTTTTAAAGCTATGTGATTGTTCATTATATTAGTATATAAGTTGTGTCCACCTATAATAGGTATTTTCTTTCTCCCCCCCCCCCCCCGCCACCAACCACTTCTTCTTTGCATGAAAACACAACGTGGGCCATTTAGACAACTCCTTCGTGAACCACTGTTGGGCCAAAGGCCCAATACCTTTCTTTTATCGAATCCGACGTATAGAAGGCCCAACCATGGGTGAAAATGGCAACCAGTGGGCTTCGGCAGGCCCACCAGTCTAACTCTCTCATTTTTTTTTTTTTCATAATTGTGCATTTAATTGTATATGTATATGTAAAGATACTTGTTGAATATTGAAACCCAAATGATTAGAACTTAGGAATATATATCATGTAGAATGGATTTGGAAACTTTCAAATGATTTTCCAACTTAGACTTAATAAAGATAAATGATGCATGAAAATGGTACATGATTTCCAAACTTGATAATCTCTTTCAAAACTAAGATGGTATACGAATATATGTATATGTGTACAAAAAAACCTAGAAAAATAACATTTGAACATTAATGCAAAACTCAAACCATTTTCGGGACTTGTTTGATTTAAAACTGTAATTTTCTGTTTAAAGAAGAGGACCAAAAACTGAATCGATTTTCTAGAAAAAATGAAGCATTTTAGAGTTGTCAAAATAAACTTAAGGTTTCTTTTAAACCTTTCTTAAGTCAAAAAACAAGAGGAAATACACTTAAACATAATTTGGGGGTAAAGGTTTAAAGTAGAGTATGGTTGACCTAAAAGTGGATAAGAATTAAATAAAAAATGCAAAACCTTCTTTTATCTGCTTGGGCAACCAATGGCATATTTATAAAGGGCATACACTAAAATTGTTTTCAATAAAATTTATAAAGACTAAAAGACATGACATTGGACCAAATTAGTTGAACTCTACTTAAGAGAAATCTTAAGTGTGTTTTGGTCCGAAAATGAAATGACTTCAATCCTTATATACATTTTTTAAGAAAATCCAACTCTCTTTTTCCTTAAACAAAAGACTTTGGCCAAAAATATTTTATGATATGCCATGACAGTTTTACATAACGAAAACTCTTTTAGCAAAACACATTAGTCACACATTGAAGCTCGTAGGTCAACCCTATTCTACGGATCCTTAATAATAGGGTGCTTAAAACCTTCCCTAGGGGATCACCAGGACCCTTACCTCGAACTCTGGTTTAAATAGATTTTTTTACTTGTTTGATAAAACCACTTTAACTTGGTTTTCCTAATTTACCTTATAAATTAGGTGGCGACTCTAAAAATATAAAAATCCAAATAGAATCCACAACCTCAAAGTAGCTTTTATGCCTCGCGTAAAAGTGAACCGTAAAATCTCTCACACAGTAACAATGAAGAATCGAGATGAATTTATGAAAAAAGAAAGATAAAGAAGACAACCGACAATAACCTAGTAACTTCAATTTTGTCGGAAAGAGTCTTTAAACCACAAATATCAAAAACAAAGGAAAATGGGCCGAGCATAAGCAGTGAAGTGTTTGGGACCTAGCTAGAAGACTTATGCAATGAAATATTTCAAGGCCCAAGATGCAGAAATGAAATATAAAGTCAGTTTACAAATGCAAAAAATGAAGATATACAAATAGACAATCCTATGTAGAGTTTCTTATAGAAAGTACAAGTGTGCAAAAGTACAAAATTAGTTTTTAGCATAGCTATAGTTAGTTAGGAATTTATTTTAATTGCAATTACACTTTTAGTCCCTAGATTAGAGTTGTATAAATACATGTGCAAATTATTCAATGGAATACAAGGAAAATTCTCAAATATCTTCTTCAATTTCTTTCACGGTATCAGAGCAGTGAGCTCGATTCAAATCTCTTTTCAGCATCAAAATCATCTTCCTTTCATTTACTTGTCTTGATCATTCACTATGGCTGACAATACTGAAAAAACCTAAGCAGCACACACTGAAAATGTTGTTCCAGTGGAAACAAACAACCCTCATCATCTTCATCCTTCAGATACACCTGGGATGAATCTTGTTAGTACTATCTTTGAATGAAAGGGGTAACCAGGATGGAGAAGATCTGTGATGATTTCTTTTTCAGCAAAGAAAAAATTGGGTTTCATCAATGGTCACTGCAAAGCACCGGATGTGAACTCTACTGAGTTTAAGCAATGGAATTGTTGCAATGACATGGTGACTGCCTGGTTGTTGAATTCCTTGTCCAAAGAGATTAAGGACAATATCATTTTTTCAACAACTGCTAAAGAACTATGGGATAGCCTTGAACACAGGTCTGGAAGGTCAAATGGGGAGAAAGTTTTCCACCTGCAAAAAGAACTAAGCTTGTTAGTTCAGGGATCTACTGATATTTCAGGCTATTTCATAAAGATTAAGAGAATATGGGATGAACTAGACTCTTTAAACTCAGATATAGTTAGCAATGTAACTGCGCTTGTGATGAAAAGAGGAAGCTGTCAAAATCTCTTCAGGATCAGAGATTTATCCAATTCTTGATGGGTCTAAATGATGTTATGCTCAGGCAAGAGAAAACATTCTGATGATGAATCCTTTTCCTGGGATGGATTATGCTTTTCCCTCTTTTTGCAAGATGAGAATCAGAGGGAAGTTTATGCAAATACACAGATTCTCACTGATTCAGCATTATTAAAGGACAAGTATTCAAAGACCTATAAATCAACCTTACAGGAACATAAATCAATTTCAAAAGCCTGGAGGATATCCTCAAAGGTCAGGAAATGGACCAAGGAAGTTCAAAGGCAAGAGATCAAAGTACAACCCAAATGTGAGTTGTACAAAGCCTGAAGGTGAGGCATGTTGAGGATGATTTCTATAGACTCATAGGATTTCTTGAGGACTTTGAGTTCACTAACCCATGAGGGTATCAAGGACCAGTGAAGTCTAATGTAGAAATAGGAAATGAAGACAATCAAAGAACATATACAGGAAATAATGAGGTGCACAATTGCAATCAGCTTTTCAGCAAAGAACAGTCAAATGAAATTACAAACATATTCAAGCAAATGCAAATAGGGAAAGTAGGGGCATCTGGATCAGAGATCAATGCTAATGCAATAGCTGGTACAGTTCCTAAATACTCAGGAACCTGTTTTCTGTTTATAACGCTAAAACCTGGATCATAGAATCAGGTGCATCTGAACATATGTGTTCTGATTCATCAACTTTTTCTTCTTTAACTGGTCTTCCTACCCCTATCAACATCACTAAACCTAATTCTTTTAAATTGGTAGTCACACATATAGGAAATGTCCCTATTCAATCCAATCTTGTTCTTAAGAATGTGTTTCTTGTCCCTGATTTCAAACATAATCTGATTTTAATCAATAGATTGTGTATTCAACTCCATTGTTATATTTTTTCACAGCTTCCAAGTGTCTATTGCAGGACCTTTCCTTGAAGAGGGTAGAAGTTTTTGGTGAAGTTCAGGATGGACTTTATCTCCTACAACCTAGAGTTTCTGTTTCTAAAAATCCATCTAATCAAGATGTTTTTAATTTACAAGAAGGAAGTAATTCCAATCATGTAGCAAGTACTTTTCAATTTCCATTTTTTGCCTCAGCTATTTTAAATGTAAAGCTTTGGCATGTAAGGTTTTGGCATTTGCCCTTTTCAGTAATGAAAAAGTTCAATTTCATTTCTTTTCCTTCAAATTTTGAATGTGTGAGTGACATATGCCCTAGAGCTAGACAAATAATAAAGTTCTTTCCTATCATTCAAATCAGATCTAAAAGAATATTTGAATTTATTCATATAGACACTTGCGGTCCATATAAACATGCCACTCACAATGGATATAAATATTTCCTTACTATAGTGGATGACTATAGTAGGGGAACCTGGACCTTCGTATTAACAATGCAATGTTTTTCCTGCTTTGAAATCATTTCTCAAGATGGTTAAAAGACTGTTTGAAGTGGATGTTAAGGGTATTAGATCAGACAATGCACTTGAATTGAGGAGAGGATCACAAGAGACAACTTTTTTAGTTGATCAAGGTATTGTGCATCAAAGGAGTTGTACTACGACCCCACAACAAAATAGGATAGTTGAGAGGAAGCATAGACGTCTATTGAAAAGTGCCTATGTGGGTCATAGAAAAGAAAATACATAAAGTCTAACAAGCGAGCCATGCTTCCTTGAAATTTGCGTAACTGTCATCACCTATGGTAAGAAAAAGAAAAAAACTAGCTTGGGGGTTGCTTATTCAATCTCATGTTCTGATAACAACCTAACTGAAACTCTAAGAAATTTAAAAAAACAACAAAAGGAAATAAAAGGGATAAATGAAGAATTGGGGATGAAGAATTAGAAGGATAGAAACTAGACCCTTAGAGTATTGATTCTATGGACAAGATTGGGTATATGAAACCCAATCCCTTTCAATTGAAATTCAATTCTAGAACCTAAGTTATTTGAATTTCAAAGGAAGACTCTAATTTGAATCCACAAATGAGCAATCCTATGTAAACCCAATGGAAATACAATGCAAGTAGCAACTAAGAAATCACACTTAGTTAAATAACCAAACAAACTATATTATCAACTAAACAATCTCTCAAATGAGTTTTTCATCATATTCAAGCTAAGGTAAAATGAAAGGCTAAGTGTCATATTTATACTAATGCTATTACAACAAAGGCCCTAAAGTGGCTCTTTGCAAAAATAACCCCACATGGGCCTTCAATTGCATCCAACGTCCCAATGCTTGCAATTATGACCTCCATTTGCAATCTTAGCCTTGAATTGGATTCTTATCCAAGATTTGTACCCTTTAGCCCTAATTTGCACTTCTAGTTGTTTTACGCTCCTAGCCACTTTGAGTAGTAGACTCCCCATCCGCTTGACAAGCTATCTTCTAAAAGCCATATGCTCTCTTATGTGGATCATCAAGAGGCTCCAATGCCCTTCTTAGCATCCTTGAGCCAATTGTGCCATTTATTTCTTGTAGGATCATATCATCATCCCCTTCTTGAAAATGATTCTTCCTCGAGTTCGTACCTTGCAAAATCATAGGGGAGACAAACAAGGATAGTGGCCTTATAGCACGGGGTTAGTAAACAAGATAAAAATCCTATAGTCATGCCAAGGACACACAAACTTGTGGTAAAACCAAGTATCAATAAGGATCACCAATAAAATTTCCATACATGGGGTACCAAGATGTTGGTCCCTCCAAAGATCATCAAACGAGGACAAAGTATCCCCAATCACAAATGCTTTCAATACCAAGTCATGACAAGGGAAGGCAATACCAGGATTAAAGACTAAAACATCTCCCAAGCCATTTAGCATGCAATCACTATCCATCATTAATTCACGTAGTGGCACAAAGCAAGACTCAAATGCAAGAAGGCGGTAAAGAAATGTACCACATAAAATGACTTCCTCATCCATAGTTTATAATCCCTCAAGAGGAGGTTTCTATCACAAGGGAAAGAGTCATCTTCCCATGGCGGGTTCCCATAGAACTTAAGATGTCCAAATGTGACTACATTCTCCCAATCCAAGACATATAATTGTGCATATCACTATCAACAATCGTGTCACTATCAAACAAAACATTATCCTTAAAGAGAGAATATGCAACTAAAAGATGGTAATTAAGGCAAGGAAATACACTCTCTAAAGCAACAATAGAAGCACAAATGCCAACACTAGGTGGACACAAATCGATCTTGCAAGAAGACTCAATTCGATCATCATAAGGATCAACTAGTGTGTGATCACTCTCAACAAGGACATCATCAATAATTAGCAATGAACCACCATATTTAAAAAAATACAAAACTTTATCCTTACTCAATTGGTCATAGTCACAAAGAGTGTAAGGATTAGCTCTGTTACCTTGTAGATCATGTTCATAAGCTTTGTCACCTTGGTCAAGTCCCTTGCATTGGCTTTCCTCATCGGAGGAGGTTTTAAATACTTCACTATCCAAAGGAACTTGGTAACCTTCGGGCATTATTTCCTTTGGATGATTATCCTTATGAGTACCTACAAAAGAAACAAGACAACTAGAAGAAGTAGAAAGGTTAGAAGGGTTAGCATGAGTTGGTGACAACTCCCTCACATCACTACACATAACCTCTCCACCTAATATGTCCTTCGAATAAAAGTTTGGTTTGGAAACCATACACCTTTTTCCCTTCTTTTGAGTTGAACTTTGTCCTCCTTGAACAACCAAGGTCTCATTTTCATTACCTCCATGCCCCCTTTTTGAACCCTCTCACGGAGTTCCTTCATGATTCTACAGTCTTCACTCACTTCGTAGGGAGTCAATGGAGCAAGGGTGAATTTCTTGCCATCCAACACAAACGAGTACTTGTTAGATCTTCCACTATGTTGAGCATCTCTTTCAAATTGTCAAGGTCTCCCAAGCAACAAATGACACGCTTGCATTGGTAACACATCACATAAGATTTCATCTTGATACCTACTAATGCTAAACTTGATAACGGCTTGCTTGGTTACCTTCATTTAACCACATTCATTGAACCATTAGAGCTTGTAGGTACTAGGGTGTTTCCTTGTGGGGAATATTATATTCTCAACCAAGAGTTGGCTCACCGCATTGGTACAACTCCCACCGTCAATTATCAATGAACACACCTTGTCCACTATCTTACATCTTGCATGAAATAGATTTTCTCTTTGATCAAGCCCTTCTCTAGCTATAGCACCCATGGCTCGTCGCACTATAATATCAAAGTTCAATTTTTCTTCCAATCTCTCTTCCTCACCACCATCGGAATCTCCCTCATGCTCACTCTTTTCCTCCTCATCATCACTACCAACCCTGCCCTCATTTTCCTCATCGGTTTGGTACCCATCTCATAAGACCACAATTGTCCTCCTATTAGGACAATCACTCGCAATATATCCTCTACTTTGGTATTTGAAACATTGAACGGTAGATGGACGAGGGAAGTTGGGTTTAATATTGTTACCTCATTTGGTTTGTTCATCTCCTTTGTCCTTGTAGTCAAACTTGGCTTGAGGAGTTTGAATGGTGGTCTTGGGCTTCTCCCAAGCGGGAGACTTCCATTTCTCTTTACCATTGCCCTACGGTGAAGTTTTTAGTGTTCTTTTCCTTGTACGACCTCTGTTCCTTCAAATCCGCTTCAACCTTGGAAGCATCATGAAACGCTTCCTCTAGACTCATATAATTTGTAGCCTCATGGGTTTGGATATCTCCCGATTCAAGTTAGCCACAAATCTTATGAGGTGTAGTTCAAGTGCTTCTCTATTTTGGACTTCATCCTCAAATTTAAAAATTCATCAAAGTACGCCTCAACACTCTTGGAGACTTGCTTCAACATGTGTACCTTCTTAAGGACTTCTTGATAGTAGGTAGGAGGCAAGTACCTCGTCTCCATGAGCTCAATCTAGTCATTCCACGTAGGAAGATCAAAGATAGGTTGTTGATCCTTTTCTAGCTTCTTAGATTCCCACTAAGTTGATGCGTATCCCTCAAATTGAGTGAGGGCATACCTTGTCTTCAAAGCCTCCCAAACATTGTTGGTGAGGAATATCCTCTCACTTTGCCACTTCTATTCAAGAAACTCCTTCGGATCACTACTCCCCGTGAACTTGGAAAGTGCTACCTTGATGGTATTCAAATTTCGGTCATTGTCTCCGCGAGTCTCATTGCCTTTCTATCTACCTTGGTATACATGAACTTGGAACCTAGCATCATGACCTTGGAACCTAGCAAATCCAACTTGCCTTCTTCTACCCCGGTTGTTCATCTCCCCACACCTTCCTCCTTGTCGATACTCATCCCACCACCTCTCTAGTTGCGTCTCCTCATACTTCACGTCATCCAACGGGTCTTGGTATTGGGTTTTGGTAGGGATCTTGTTGTTGGTTTTGGGGAGGTGCTTGTGGTAGTATATTTTGTGGGGTTCTTTGTGGTATTTGCTCGTTTTGAATGGTTTGGTAGACTTAGGGATACGTTTGTCGATTAGTGTTTGGAAGGTGGGTGGGTGGTGTTGTGGAGCCTTTTGGGTAGGTAAAGAGGTGGTCGGGGATAGCACAAGACATGTGCTTTCCCGAGTGTAAGCGTCGAGGTAGTCTCCCTATTCTTACCTAAATCTCCTTCAACATGAGAGCGGGGAGTGCCCACTCTACTTGAACTCTCCAAACTCCCTATCCTCTCTTCGATCCCCATTACTTTCGATGTCAACTCCGTCAATTGCTTAAGGATCATGTTCAAGGTGTTTGGGTCCTCCACTTCTTGAGTATGATCTCCTTGATTAGACATTATAACCTGCAAAACTAGCAAACGATGTTAGTAGTAAAAGCCTCACGTTGCTCGTATTGAACTCTCAATCCTTACCACACTCCCGTGCTCTTTCGAAGTTGTTGATCAATCGCTTGACCAATCAAATTCATATGGTTACTTATCATTTGTGCTAGAATGGATTCTTGTTTAGATGAAAGAAGGACGACTCAAAGCAAACGGACAAGAGCCAATAAAGTTTCAACTAAATAAAAGAGAAAAGCTTGAAAGAAATTGGCACGAAATGAAATTCGGACTCAAGAACTAGTTAACAACAAGTAAGATCGATTACTAGGTGTTACTTAGTTGGAAGAATCAAAGAAAATAGATTAGGAAAGATTCAAACCATTTTGGACACTTAGAAATTTTTTTGGAAATTTTTTTGATGTTCACGCGTTGCTCATGCACCGCGGGTGCATCACGCAAAAATATGCCTCTGAAAGTGTAGTGCACGCGCCCCGAATAGAATTTTTTTTGACCTCGCTCGTTAGGCGCCTAACGCCTGATGTGGCCACGCGCGTTAGTCGTGCAACGTACGTGCCACGCGCGGATCCCTGTACCCGATTGCTCGAACTTTTGGCCCGATTTTTTGAATTTTGCTGATGTATTGGGCCCACTCAACGTAGGATCTTTCCCTTTTGGGGTGGAAAAACAACTTTGTACACTTTTGACTTGGAAGACTTGGATCAAATGACCCCTTTGGTCATCTTCTTCCTCATGAATTTATGAAGGAGCTCAAGAACACTATGAACACCCATAATCCAATTCACCTCCAAATCAACTTATTTTTCCACCAAATTTCAGATCTAGACTCCCTTTCACCTAGAGAACAAAGCCCAATAACAATTAAACGTCAATTTGCCCTCAATCACCAAACCCAAATTTTAGTTCTTCAAAACCTTCAAGTTCAACAATGGTGATTGGACCAAATCTCAACCAAATAGCCTCAAACTTCATATCCAAATGTTTTCCACCTTCATAAACTCAAATCTAACTTCAAAAACATCCAAATCAATCTACAACTTCAATTTTTGAATTTTTTTGGAATTTTCGGAATATATATATATATATATATATTTGTTGTTGTTGTTCAACTGATAAGAACCTAGGATTAGAAATTGTAGGAACAATCTCTTAACCTAAGCTCTGATACCAAATGATAACAACCTAATTGAAACTCTAAGAAATTCAAAAAAACAACAAAAGGAAATAAAAGGGATAGATGAAGCATTGGGGATGAGGAATTAGAAGGATAGAAACTAGACCCTTAGAGTAACGATTCTATGGACAAGATTGGGTATATGAAACCCAATCCATTTTAATTAAAATTCAACCCTAGAACCTAAGTTATTTGAATTTCAAAGGAAGACTCTAATTGGAATCCACAAATGAGCAATCCTATGTAAATTCAATGGAAATGCAATTCAAGTAGCAACTAAGAAATCACACTTAGTTAAATAACCAAACAAACTATATTATCAACTAAACAATCTCTCAAATAAGTTTTTCATCAATATTCAAGCTAAGGTGAAATGAAAGGCTAAGTGTCATATTTATACTAATGCTCTTACAACAAAGGCACTAAAGTGACTCTTTGCGAAAATAACCCCACATGGACCTTCAATTGCATCCAACGTCCCAATGCTTCCGATTATGACCTCCATTTGCAATCTTAGCCTTGAATTGGATTCTTAGCCAAGATTTGCACCCTTTAGCCATAATTTGCACTTCTAGCCACTTTGCACTCCTAGCCACTTTGAGTAGTAGCCTCCTCATCCACTTGCCAAGCTATCTTCTAAACGCCATATGCTCTCTTATGTGGATCCACAAGAGGATCCAATGCCCTTCTTAGCATCTTTGAGCCATTTGTGCCATTTATGCCCTTTATGATCATATCATGTTCCTATTTCTTTCTGGGGAGAATGCATTTTAATTGCTACACACCTGATCAATAGACTACTAACAAAAGTTCTTAAGGGTAAAAGTCCCTACCAAGTTCTTTTTGGGAGAAAACCAAACTATGACGCCCTTAAATCCTTTGGTTGTCTTTGTTATGCTTCCATATTGAGACAAGAGAGACGTAAGTTTGATGATAGGGCTAAACCTTGTGTATTTCTAGGGCATCCTCAAGAACAAGGTTTCAAGTTATTGGACTTGCAATCTAAGAAAAATTTCATTTCTAAAGATGTTCATTTTCATGAAACTACTTTTCCTTTCTCTAATATTCAGGATTCTTGCCAGCCTTTATTTCCTCACACTTATCCTATGGTAGATCTGAATGAATTGCCTACTATTCTAAACTCTCCTCAACCACACTCTCATTTTCCTTCAAATCCTGCACCTAATAGTTTTTCTTCCTCCCCTGGATTACCTGTTTCTATTTCTCCTACTAATTCTCCTCATCCTTCACCATCTACTTCTCTTCCTATCCTTAGTCTTTCTGTTCCAACCAGACAAAGCTCAAGACTATCTCATAGACCTACATACTTGAATGATTACATTTGCAACAATATTTTTCTTACTGATCTCAACCTTTCCTGTTTTCTAAACTCACTAAACCTATCATTTATTTTTTCAGTGCTCTTTCTACCATCAATCAAAATGTTTTACATTCTTTATCAATTTATCTGAACCTACCAATTTCTTACAAGCTTCTAACCACCTTGGATGGTAACAAGATATGGATACTGAAATAGAGGCACTTATGGTTAATCATACATGGAATGTACTGGAATTACTTAAGGGTAAGAAAGCTTTGCCTTGCAAATAGGTTTACAAGGTTAAGCATAATTCAGATGGGAGCATTGAAAGATTGAAAGAAAGGTTGGTGGTATTGTAAGGGGGGATATTTAGAGGGAAGGGATTGATTAAACTGAGACTTTCTCTCCTGTGGTCAAGATGACCACAAGCAGGTGTTTACTTAGTGTGGCAATTAAGAAAGGATGGCAAGTATCTCAATTAGATGTTAGTAATGCATTTTTACATGGGGATTTACAGGAAGAGGTGTACATGAAGTTTCCTGCTAGACTAACTCCTCCTATTCCTAATCATGTGTGTTTACTCAAGAAATCCCTATGGCCTCAAGCAAGCCTCAAGGCAGTGGTATGCTAGGCTTGCTAGGGCACTCAGTTTTAAAGGGTATTTACCATCCTTGAATGATTATTCCCTCTTTTTCAAGCAAACATGTGACCTTATTTCTATTCTAGCAGTGTATGTGGATGACATACTAATCACTGGAAATGATCTGCATGAAATCATACAACTTAAGCTATTTCTCAATTCAGAGTTCATGGTTAAGGATTTAGGTGACATTCATTATTTTTTAGGAATGGAAGTATTAAGAGAAACACATGGATATATTATGAGTCAAAGAAAATTCACCTAGGATTTGTTACATGAGTTTGACTTCGCCCATTTGCCTACAATTTCCTCTCCTCTTGACCCTGTACATAAACTACATTCACATGATTACAATCTCATGCCTAATCCTACAATATACAAACATCAAGTTGGTAAGTTAAATTATCTTACTCATACCAGACCAGATCTTACCTTTGTTGTGCTGAAACTGAGCTAATTTATGTAAAAACCATGCATGTCCCATTTTTCTACAGCTCTTTGAGTTGTAAAGTACCTTTCTTTAGACCCAGGACAGGGTATTTTTCTTTCATATACTCCTTCCTTCGCCTTAGTTGCTTATTGTGGTGCGGATTGGGCCTCTTGCCTGGATTCGCGTAAATCAGTCTCTGGACTTTGCATCACACTTGGGGGTGCACCTATTTGTTGGAAGTCGAAGAAACAGGTTTCCATATCTCTCTCCTCAGCTAAAGCAAAATATAGATCAATGCGACGTGTCACAGCTGAACTCACATGGCTTGTTCGCCTTCTTCAAGATCTATCAATATCACCATCTCTCTCAGTTCCCATACATTCTAACAGCCAAGCGCTATTCACATAGCTCGGAACCCCGTATTTCACGAGAGAACCAAGCATGTGGAGCTTGACTGCCATTTCGTGCGTCAAGAACTTCAATCCGGCTTAATTTCACTTTCATTTCTTCCTTCGCAAGTTCAACTGGCCGATATTTTTAAAAAACCACTGTCTGGAGCTTCTCATTGAGGTTTTTTGGGACAGATTGGGGGTTTCGTCCTTACCCTCCAATTTGAGGGGGGATGTTGGAGAAAACTCCTCTCATTTGGATCCTTTATATCTCTCACATAGTAACAATGAAGAATTTGAGACGAATTGATGAAGAAAGAAAATAAAGAAGACAACTGACAATAACTTAGTAACTTCGATTTTGTCGGAAAGAGTCTTTCAACCACAAATTTCAAAAACAAAGAAAAATGGGCCGAGCATAAGCAATGAAATATTTGGGCCAAGCTAGAAGACTTATGCACTGAAATAGGCCCAAGATGCGGAAATGAAATATATAGTCAGTATACAAATGCAGAAAATGAAGATATACAAATAGAGAATCCTGTGTAGAATTTCTTCTAGAATGTACAGGTGTGCAAAAGTACAAAATTAGTTTTTAGCATAGCTGTTGTTAGTTAGGAATTTATTTTAATTCCATTTACACTATTAGTCCCTAGATTAAAGTTGTAGAAATACATGTACAGATTATTCAATGGAATACAAGGAAAATTCCCAAATATCTTCTTCAATTTCTTTCGTGATGAAGATATTGTTATGTGAAGTAACGGTACAGAGTATCTAAACAAAACTGACTTGGGATAAAATAAAGATACATTTTTTAATTGGTAATTTTCTTATTGTCACTGAATTTTTTATGGTCTTTAAGCTACTTGAGTTGTGCCTCTGTATTCTTGCTGACTAATATGGGTGAGCAGTGAGCTACAGTAGCTAAGTAGTATTCTTACTACCTTCTATCACTCATAAGTTAATTAAACTTACGAATCTTATTTACAGCTTAATAATTTGAAGCTAGGTAGCATTTTTACATAATTAGTTTATTTGTGAAGGGAAAAATCGAATATGTATTACCTTTTTGGTAAGTTCAAATTTGAAGTTAGTAAAACATACTACTGGGTCTGGGTAAATATGAACTGATTCTTTCTCTTGTGTTTGTCATTAGTGTTCTCTTTTTTATCCATATTATCTTTCATATGAACTTTTTTTTTTTTTTTTGAGACTGGTAACATTATTATCTTTCATATGATTTATTTTCTTTTCCCTCTCTTTCCTTCATTTACTTGTAGAATAAATTGGCACCTTATATAAGGTTATAGACATTTGATCATTCTTCATAAATCTTACACTGTCAATATTTTTGTCACAGACCGGAAAGAAGAAAACTAATTACTTGATGGAAAATGCATCACCTTTGTCATTATATAATAATACTCTCGTGGAAGCAAGCTGAAGAATGTACAGTGTTACAAATACACCTCGTATATTGTACAATTTTGTTTCCCAAATGATTGTACATAGTATGAAATGTTACATGTTAATATTTAATCAGCTTGATAGTATTCTTTGATCGTAGTACTTCCTTTATCAGTAATCCTGCTAAACAATTGAAACAAGTATAAAATTATCTTCTCTGTGTTGAACCCTTTTGGCAATCTTGTAGTTCTGCATATAACATAGCAGCGATGTCGGGCACACACTCGTGCTATCAACCATCTAGTGTGTATATATATACACACTAGAAAGAAGAGAAGACTTTTAAACTTGTGATATTAAATGAGTCGCATATATTTTGTGTCGTTATAAATTATTGCATAAAGGTAAATTATTTCCAAATATAGAAAATGGTCACTCGTTTGGCACGGATTAATAAGGAAATAGGTTCATATAAATTGAAATGGAGGGACTATATTAGAATGAAGTGGCGCTACAGGGAGAACTTACATGCTGTGCCCTGTTGGCAGTATAACTACAAATAGAACTAGAAGCGGCAGTATCAAAGACTCACGACTCAAGACTCCTTCAATGGAAATTGTTCTGATCCTTTACGCCGGAATAAGCGGTATGCATGGAGTGTGGTACATACCAAAATCTGCTATGGTTCTCCAAACAATACTTTCATTTATTCAAAAAAAGCCTCTTAGACATCAATTAAATCAGCAAAACACAAATTGGCCACACGGTCATGGTTGAATACATACCAGGTTTCTACACAATGACAGAGCCAGACACTTTACGACAGTGATTAAATCCAAACCACACTCCATTAGGTAGAAACTTATTAAATTTAAACGTAATAAGCGGACGATTTGGACCATACACCTTCACACTCTCTGGTTTCCAGCCATCAGATCCAACCCTCAGCAAGTTAAGGTAACAGATCTCGTAAGTACATGGGCCACGTAACTGGAAAGTATCGGTAGAGCACGTCTCGAATATCCTTGACGATGGATTATCTAGTCTTGGTGCATACACCTGTAGCAATTTTCACGGTTTAGTGGTTCGAGCCAAGGTTCTCTAAGTAGTACTACCAATAACCAAAATACAAAAGAAAGTTAGTAGAAGTAATAGTTTTCAACCAATTCTCTTTAAAAGATTTTGGAGTTAATTTTTGAAAGGGTCATTCAATTTCATGTGTTTGATTTTTACTAACCGGTAAGAATTAGTTACACTGATAAGTGTGTCAAATGGGGGAGGGGGGAGTTGGATCAAGGATAACAACGGTCATGATGCATCTCACTCAATGTCTACATGAATTAACATGTTTAGATCAATTAGCGCTAATTCTGTGCATAACTAACCCACAACTCAAAAACAAAAAAGAGATAACAATAAAAGACACATCTGAAATATCATTTTTTCACGAGCTTCACACCCCAACTATCGGTTGTTTCCTTTTCTTACCTACCTGAACTATCACCATTTTTTTAATTAAAACACACCTAGTTGATTGTTCAGGTAGGAAAAAGGAACTAGTTGGCCTAGTCAGCTTCGAGGTGTGTTTTCATACGTAGATGGTGATAATTCAGGTAGACAAAGGAACCAATTGATAGTTAGGTATGGAACTCACGAAAAAGTGTTAATTCAGGTGTTTTTTTAACTATTAACTCTTTTTGAAAGGGTCATCCAATTTCATCTTTTTGATTTTACTAATTGTAAGAGTTAGTTACACTGATAAGAGTGTCAAATGGGGGAGGGGGAGTTGGATCAAGGACCACAACGGTCATGACGCATCTCACTCAATGTTTACATGAATTAACATGTATTTCATCAATTAGCCCAAATTGTGTGCATAACCAACCGACAACTCACAAAAATAAAAAGGGTCACAAAATTAAACTTCAAGAGTAGTTATTTTCTTAATACAGGGGGAGGGGGAGAGAAAATGGGCCTAAAAGATTACAGAAAGAGAAACACGCACCAAATCTAGGTTCTCTTATCTGGAAGATAGTCCAACAGACTCAATTTGGACGAGTTGGAGAGGTTCTATTTTGAGTTAATGGTCGAAAATGAACTTAAATTTATTACTTTTTCGCTAGTTTCATACCTTAACGTAATTATCCGTTGTTCCTTTTACTTATCTAAACTATCACTCCCCCTGTATTGAAACACACCTTGATGCAGAGTTGGCCAACTATTCATTGTTCCCTTTACCTACCTAAACTAGCAGCGAGGTGTTTTTTAATACGAAGGGAGTGATAGTTTAAGTAGGTAAGAAGTAGGTAAGAGGAAAGACTGGATAGTTGAGGTATGAAACTTACGAAAAAGTGATAGTTTAGGTGTGCTATTGACCATGGGCTCCTATATTTTTGTAGGCTAAGTTGACACATCTACATGTACCCCAAGATAAAAGAACCAAGATACTTAATAATCAAGAACTCAATTTGCTAAACGGGTGGATCTTAGATTTAACTTATTGTCTGTAAGGTTTATTCTGGGTGACTTACTTTTCTGCCTTTAAAGTAGAGAAGCAGTCATCAAGATTCAAGAAATGAAGGCTGCATATATATTACTACTAGAAATGTCATTTCCTCAATTGGATTTAACTTGACTATAGTGAGAGATCCAAGATTTACCCATTACTTTGAACCGAATATATATGTAGAGTTGACATTTGGAATTACAGTTTAAAAGGGAGTCTCACCTCAAAACCATAAGCATCTCCAAAAGCAATACTGACTCTGTCTCTGGTGTATTTAGTTGAAGAACAACTTGTTTTTATGGTCAATGTGTATGAGCAGCTCCTAGCAGCAGTAACTGCGGTCTAATTTCTCAAACAAACAAAAAAGATTGCATAAATATCAGCATATAATATCAAATGAAAATGTTATTTTGTGCAACTGGATTAAGCTTCTTTTACCTGATCAGATTTGATTCTGAAGGATCTTAAAACATGGGGTTCTGTTGAAGTAACTGATGTTGCTTGGGAGAAATTGAAGAAACCAGCAAATAAGAGCACAAGGAGCAGAGAGTTTCTTCCCCCCATTTTCATCACCGTATACTTTTCATCATTGTTTTGTTGACTTTTAATAGCCTCACCTCTTTTTTTTTTTTTTTTTTACCTGCTTCTTGTTCGCTAACAAATTTGTAAGTCGTATTATTCATATTTACTGCTAATAGGATGGGAAAAATTGGTGCGGTAAAGGGATTATCGTAACTAATTACTCTCTCTATTTTAATTTGGGTGACATTCTTTCATTTTTATTCAATCCAAAAAAAAATGACATATTTCTATAACAATCTAACTTTAGACTTCTTATTTTACTCTTAATGAAATGATTTGTAGATATACAAATTTTAATGACTTGTTTTAGACCACAAATTTTAAAAGTATTTCCGTTGATTCTTAAATTCATGCCGAGTCAAACACCATCAGTAGACATGGGCATCGAGCCGAGCACAACCGACCTTTTTATAATATCGAGCCGAGTCGAGCCCAAATTGAGCTCAACTGAGCTTCATCAAATTATAAATGAGCTCGAGCCGAGCCCGAATCGGCTCTTTAATGTATTGTTCTACGTAGTGCTACGCCGTTAAAACATAAATTTATAATATATAGGTTGATTCATTAAGAAAAATATAAGCATTGCTAGTTTAACTTGATAATTGCATTCAACTGTGAGTGAAATATATATACATATTATTAGTCTAAACAAGAACTCAAATTTAAATGTCATTAACTTAATACCGAATAAACTTTCAGGCAAAAACAAATAATAGAACTAAAGCAATATTAAATTCAAGAAATTTGTCCAATATTAAATTTCTTTAATTTTTGAAATATTAAATTTAAAATATTAATTACATTTTCCACCACCCATTTAATATTCTTAAGTATTGATGTCTATAAAGAGTTTAATAACGCCAAATTAATTCAAAAACCAAAATTATAAATTTATTAGAATAAATAATATTATATTGAAATTTTGCTAACTTAATTAAAATTAATGGATGAATTCTAATTTTAATGTAATATGTACATGAGTGGAACCTCTTCTCCACTATAATCTGTTGTGTTCTTAGCGTGTGTGATACAGTTGGAGAGCCTATTATGGTTGTCGAATGGGCTTTCTCCAGTCATAATGATCTCGCACAATCAGCGCCTGAGTCGAGCAAGTTCAATCGAGCCGAGCTTTAATCGAGCCGAGCCGAACTAAATTTTGATTGAAATTGGGTCGAGCTGGCCGAGCTAATTGTAGGTGAACCAAGCCAAGCCCCGAGCCAACTCGGCTATTTGCCCATATCACATACACTAGGACATAGGGAACAATTGACACCCATCGTGCATTGCATAAATTTTACATATTAAGATGAATTACTTTTGTTGCATCATGTGTGTGACAACAGCCCCCCACCCTTCCCCCCGTTTTGAGTATTTGCCTCCCGATATATATTTTAAGCCTCTTATACAAGCATATGGTACCGTTTGGGACTTGTAGCAATAGTTGAGGTCAGATAGTTTTAGCATCATTGGAACAATTTTTTTTGTTGTTGTATATTTTTCTATTATCTGGCGCAATACGACTGAGGGTGGCCAGGCCACAGTCACGAAGCGGAGTAATTAGCAAGTCATCGCTTTCGCCGACAAGATGGAGTAATTGCGGAGTTGATTAAGATGGATGACTACTGCTATCGTGAAGATGAGGACAGTGATAGTAAAGTATTTGACCAAATGTTCCCGCGGGAATTTTGGTCAGAATAGCGGAGGGTTTGGGTCGAGCCTAATTTGTGATTATAGAGATATTGTCGTGATCGTAGTTGCGGAATCCAGATATAAATATCAAATTTTCATTAGACTACTTTTTCTTATCATTTTTGGAGGAACTAACTACGAGATTGATGGATTTTGACTTGACATTGTCACAAAGCTTCAAGGTAATTATTATACACTTCTCCATGCTGATTATACATGTTTTTCTATGATTGCTGATTACAACAACAACAACATACCCAGTGTATTCTCATAAGTGAGGTCTGGGGAGGGTAGAGTGTACACAGACCTTACCCCTACTTTGGGAGGTAAGGGGGTTGTTTCGAAAGATCCTACCGAAGAGAAAGGGACAAAAGTCGTACAAGAATTGATGAAAGTAAAAAGGCCATGGCAAAATAGTACAAATAAGCAGTATGAAGATAAGTGACAATAAATGCAGCAGTCTAAGACGGTAATCAAAGAACAAGAGACAGTATGGAAAGGATACACGGGACAACGCCTCACTACCTACTAACCTTCTACCCTAATCCGTGTCCTTCACAACTCCCTATCTAAGGTCATGTCCTCAGTAAGCTGCAACTGTGCCATGTCCTGCCTAATCACTTTCCCCCAGTACTTCTTTGGCCTACCTCTACCTCTCCTGAAACCATCCATAGCCAACCTCTAACACCCCCGCATTGGGGCTGTCATGCCCCAAATCCACCCTAGACGTGACCGGCATCCGACGTCATGAACAACATCAGAAGAACCTTATATATCAATAACGACAAGCCCTTTTTCGATAATCTTTCATTATTTAATTAAACAAGGGGAAAATAACTAAATAAAATTTAAGATCACAATTATGAAACAAAATCAGCGGAAGTCTAATATAAATGAATAGTTATGAACGTGGCAAACGCCTCAAAAAGTCATAGAAGACTTCAATATCTACCCACAGTATGACACTTATCTATGGAGCTTCTAAGAAAAATAAACTAACTCAGGACACAACCCGAAACTACTAAAGAGTAATAATTGACTCAATGAAAACCCACGAACAAATATGTGGGCTCACCAACAAACTGGAAAGCAGCAAGTACTCCTAACCTAGATCTGTCTATACCTGCTCTTCTTCATTACCTAACATACCATCAAAAACAACAATGGTATACCTGAGTACTGAGTACTCAGGGAGTGGCTCGGGGACAATAAGTAATATAACAAAATATGTATTTGTATAAGATCAGTGATACAATTTCAATTACAAACAGTTGGAGAGGTAAGAATAAACCAACAACTTCACAACCATCAATAGAGAGACCATAAATCGGTATATAATTGCTAAAGGCTATGCATCCACCAAATTGTATATGAGGGACCTGGTTATCTACCAGTTCCCTGAGACAATGCAGTAAGAAAATAACACAAGATTTTTACATGGAAAACTCCTTGCTCAAGGGATCAAAAATCACAACCTACCCCAGTAGGATTTCAACTCCACTAACGAGCAACTTCAGATTACAACCCATTGCATGCCAGGAATTATCTCCCATAACCCCTTACCCTTACAATACACCCTATTGTAACCCTAACACATGACTACCTCTAGCCCAGCAAACTAATACACCTAGACTAACTCTAGCCTAGTGTACCACTCAAAGGCACCCTTTGAGAATTCAACACCATGACTAACTTTAGCCACCCACACACTAATACAACTAAGCTAACTTTATCCTAGTGTACCATTCAAGAGCTTGTGTAAGCAACCTTGAGAATTTAGAACACCTACAACTAGCTTCCTTTTAGTGAAAAGTAAGTTTACAATTTATAGAACAAGATAACAAAGACTCAATAACCTAAGGACTTCAAGCATCTTCAGTTCTGGGATCTGGTCCTTCGGCTTGTTTAGGCTTTGTTCTTGAGGAACACCTTGAGAGGTGGAGACTTGCACTTAGTATGAAGCAATTTTCTGATTTTGTACAAGAATGAATCTTCACTTGACCATAATGTTTGTATATGTAGAAGAAAAGTCAAAGTGTGTAGAGGAAGAGTGGCGTGGCAACCCATAAAGCAACTCGTCGTTGTACTTTACTGCCGTCGCACTGTGTCCGTCGCACTACTACTATGTCAGCAGCTTTACAGCTGTAGAGTTGACTTTTCAACGATCCAGGACCTGGTCGCTAATCTATTCTTGAACGGGCTACAACAACTCTGTTGTTGTGCTGCTACACTACTGCAATGTCAGTAGCTTTTCAGCTATTTAATTGACCAGGCAATTGCTGGGGACCTGATCCCATCTGGTCCCTCTGAGGATGTATTTGGTCCTTCATATATGAACATATCCTGCTAGGAACCTGATCTCTTCTGGTCTCTCTGAACACGTATCTGGTCCTTCATATATGAACATATCCTAGAGCTTATGTAGTGACTGATTGCATCTGATTCTTCAAGGAGCATGTCAACATAGCAGTACATAAGATATCAAGAGAAGGCCAAATGCAACAAGTGAACCTGATCATATCTGGTTTCTTAAGATTTGTCAAATCATCAAAACATAAGCTATCATAACTTATCAATTTCTCCCTTTTTGATGATGACAAAGAAACATAATTTGTATTTCCCCTGAGGACCAGATTTCTCACTTGTTCCCTCTGAAGCTCGGACATACGGTCGCATTCTCGTTTCGAGCCGAGTTTGTCAAATCATCAAAACATAGAGTATCATAGCTCATCATTTCTTTTCCCCTTTTTTGATGATGAAAAACATATAATGGTATTCCCCTTTAGTATGAACTAGAATCTCCACTTGTTTCCCCCGAGAACCAGACCACTCTTCCAATCACAAACAACAGCAGTATGGAGGACCTGGTAACCCTCACTTGCCCAGCTTACAGACCTGTTCCCCTTTCACCTTTCACCTTTCCCCTGCCTTCCACACATGTCTCTCCCACATATATTAACTAGTCCCTTGAGTGAGATGTACAGGGAGAACAAATTGAAGATCGGGTCTCTTTCTGGTTCTTCACAGTTTGACAATTATCAAAACATGGAGTGTGTCATGTAATATCCTATCAATCATTCCCTTTTTTGATGAAGACAAATTTAGAGACGTTGTTTACATATCTCTCTTCCGCATTTCTTCCCCTTCCCCCTTTATTGTCTTCCCCCTTTTGGCATCATTGAAAAGTATGTATGGTAGCACAAGCAAAAAGAAGTTCAGCAACATTAACTCATGGCCACTTGGGCAACACAACATAAGCAATAATCAATAACAACCAAGTTAAATAATATTGCATAAATCAAAGAAAATGCCCAATGTGATTTTAGCAGCACAAAATTTAGCAGTGCCAACAATACATATTGTGATGGTTAAACTACCATAAGTGCCATAGTCATTAAAAAAGGGTAAAAAATGATGGGATATTCATGAAGGTTTTGAAGCAGGGGGCTATATTAGATAGGAGATACGAGAGAAGGAAATGGACTGCTAGAAGGAAGGACCAGGTAAATGGATCAGTTTGAGGAGCTTGTCAATCCATTCATTTGCAGCTTGTTAGTCATGGACCAGGTGCCTGTTCAGTTCCTCCACTTATACCTTCAGTTTTGCATTCTCTGCTTTCAGCGACTCAAAGTTCCTTACCTCCCATTGCACACTTTTGAATGTTAATATGTCGAGTCTTAGCTTTCTGAGCCTCTGACTCTCCATTCTCAGCATTAGGTTCTTGTGCAGCAACCACTGTTGTCTTTTCTGGCCTAACCTTTTCGCTCTTTTCCTTAAAAAGGATTTTGTAACATCAGCACCAGGTCTCTGTGCAACCCCCTGTGGTCTTACCCTTTCCCTTCCTCTTAAGTGGAGTCTTCTCCACTTTATTTTCTTCATTATTCACTTTCACCATATCAACTAGTCTCATTTTCTTTTTACCTACCCAGTTTCCTCATCAATTCCCACCCTCCCACCCTTTTTATTTTATATATTCCCTTTGTGCAGAGGCACCTGTTGTACTCTCCCTTTGTTCAAAATATCAATGGTAGCTCAGATCCAGACACAATTATAGATATAGGTGACTTTGAAGTGTTTGTTTCGGTTGGATTTGGGGATAAGAGAAGGAAGAAGTGGCTTTTGATAGAGTTTAGAGGTTATAGGCGGGAAAGCATTTTAATGACATGACACTCTAGGCAATTCAAAAGCACACAAGCATTGATGAGACTACTAACCTGAGTCACATGAACTAAGTTCCTGGACAAGTTTTGAAAATGAAGGCAAAGTCTCTGAAGAGTGCAATGTCACTCACCCTTGTATTATCTCGAGATTGCTAGGCGTATACCTGTAACGGTATAGAATTGAGTTAGACGTCACCAAAAAAAAACTTTTTAGCATTGTACCTCCTCTCTTGACATAGCCAATCATTGAGGGAACTTGTGGAAGGGCAATTTGTTGAGCTTGATCAAACCTAACTCCAAGCGATTTCTTTCAAGGCGCTCCCTGCTTAGTGCCTTGGTGAAGATGTTTGCTACCTGGTCCTCTATCTTGCAGAATTAGCTTTCAGCAAATAGAGTGATAGAGAGACCAGGATCCTTCAAGTTCGGTCCATCATTAACATCCTCAGAGGCCTGACGTCCACTTCTTTGTTGTAGCAAAAAAGTGTTTTACTTTTTTTCCAACCTCAGGAGTTCTTAATACAACATCAGCTATTCAGCTTCGAGTGGGGTAATGGAGGGACCAGGTTCCTCTATGCCTTCTGGAGATTCTGCTGCCTTTTCTATATTGCAGGGACCAGGTTCCTCTGTACTACATTTTCAGTTCATGGAAGGGTGTCTGACCATTTTTTTCCACGGCCAAGAATGTGAACTTTCTTGCCATTTTCATAAGACACGCTCCCTTCTTGGTAGGCCTTGAGTAAGAGAAAATTATGCACTCTTTCAATTATATTCCTTGAGCAGTCACTATCCAAGTAAATATTATTATATTATTTTTTTGACTGCCTCCTCTCACTCCAGCCTTCTTCCTTTTTTGGGGACCAGGTCGCTCAACTCGGGGTTTCTTCTTAATCTTTGGACCTGCCACAAAACCAGCCTCACAACTCTTCATAGGAACATAAGGGCCATCACAAAACAAATGATGTCCCACAGCTTAGATCCTCATCCATGATAGAGTTATGCCTTGTTCCATTCCACCATCCATAATATTCTCTGTTGGATCTTAGTGGTTTTGTGATAGATTCTCTTTTCTCTAGGTTTGGTGAACTAGCCATGATGGAGATCCCTTCTAGGTGTTAACCGTTTATAAAAAACCTGCTCTGATACCAATTGTTAAAGGCTATGCATCCACCAAACCGTATATGAGGAAACTGGTAGATTACTAGTTCCCTAAGACTATACAGTAAGAAAATAACACAAGATTTTTACGTGGAAAACTCCTTGCTCAAGGGATTAAAAATCACGACCTATCCCAGTAGGATTTCAACTCCACTAACGAGCAACTTCAGATTACAACCAATTGTAAGCTAGGAATTAACTCCCACAACCCCTCACCCTTACAATACACCCTATTGTAACCCTCACACTTGACTACCTCTACCCAAGCAAACTAAAACACCTAGACTAACTCTAGCCTAGTGTACCACTCAAAGGCACCCTTTGAGAATTCAACACCGTGACTAACTTTAGCCACCCACACACTAATACAACTAAGCTAACTTTAGTCTAGTGTATCACTCAAGAGCTTGTGGAAGAAACCTTGAGAATTTAGAACACCTACAACTAGCTTGCTTTTAGTGAAGAGTAGGTTTACAATTTATAGAACAAGAGAACAAAGACTCAATAACCTAAGGACTTAAAGCATCTTCAGTTCTGGGATCCGATCGTTCGGCTTGTTTAGGCTTTTTTCTTGAGGAACACCTTGAGAGGTGGAGACTTGCACTTAGGATGGAGCAATTTTATGATTTTGTGCAAGAATGAATCTTCACTTGACCATGATGTTTGTATATGTAGAGGAAGAGTGAAAGTGTGTAGAGGAAGAGTGAAGGTGGCAGCCCATAAAGCAACTCTCGTTGTCGTACCATCGTCGACCGTTGTCTTGTAACCGCTATCGTTCTTGGCATCTTTACGGTATAGAGTTGACTTTTCAACGATCCAGGGACCTCGTCCCTCATCTGGAGGAACCTGGTCTCTCATCTGTTCTTGAATAGGTTGTAACAACTCTCGGTCTTTCGCTACACTCCGCAATGTCGGAGTTTTCAAAATTGCCGGTTGACTGCGCAATAGCAGGGACCTAATGCCATCCGGGTCCCTCTGAGGAAGGATCTGGTCCTTCATATATGAACATATCCTACTGGGAAATTGATCTCATCTGGCCCCTCTGAACACGTATCTGGTCCTTCATATATGAACATATCCCCGCAATTGTGGTGAAGGATCGATGCATCGATCCTTCGATGAGCATGTCAACATAGTAGTACATGAGATATCAAGAGGAGGCCAAATGCAACAAGTGAACCTGATCATATTTGGGTTCTTAAGGTTTATCAAATCATCAAAACATAAGGTATCATAACTCATCAATAATTCGGTTCGACTCCAACTCATTAAGTACAATGTCTTTCATTAAGTACAAATAGAATAGTTTGAAACCAAAGACAAGATAAATCGTACAAATCATCATTATCAATAGAAAACCATCAAGACACGTATATATATATTTTCCGATTTAGTATACCATTTATTACCATTTGAGTCTTTTCAATTTGAGGCCAATATCATCAACAAGTCACTCACAGGCAAACAGGTTCATTATTATCAATAAGCCAGTCACAGGAAAACAAGTTCATTGTTCTCAATAATTCACTCACAGGCAAACAAGTTCGTTATTACCAATAAGCCACTCATGTTCATTATTACCAATAAGCCACTCATAGGCAATAAGATATGACACAAGCCACTCACAGGTTAATCAAATAAGAAACAATCCACCCAAAGGAAAATCAATCGATCGATACTCCGGCCTAGGAAACCACGGAGGCTAATCATCCTCTGGACTAGCACAGCAATAGATACTCCGGGCTAGGAAACAACGGAGGCTAATCGTCCTCTAGACTAGCATAACAATAAATGCACCGGGCTATACGCCTAGGAGTTTAATCGTTCTCTGAACTGACACAACAATACTCGTATCGATACGTTAGGATCCATAATGACTAATCGTCCTCTAGACTAGTACAACTTGCCCATATAGGCCCAAACACAAACAAGATACAAATCATAGCATATTAGTCGAATTATCAATCATGGTATAGAAGTCGAATCTCAAATCATGGCATAGAAGATGAATCACAAGTCATATCATGATAGTCAAATTACTCATTGTGGATTATATTCATCGTCCCATTATAGGGGTACTTCAATTCATTTATCAATTTAGAAACCCAAAGTCAATAAATTAAGCAAGTTTCAAGTTCAACACAATCCATTCATAGCGCATTCACATGAAATAGTCAAGCTTTCCAAATATCAAGTTTAAACATCCTTTGTGGGTAATTCGAATTCAAATACCGTAGCTTTATATCTCAATTTTCAATCATCCATTAGAGAGGAATACAATCATGAATACGTATATATAATATAGTACAAACAAGGTTTAATGTGGGCTTGTCCCGCACGCACACAAACCACAACCAAAGTCACACAAATAGTTTAAAAGAGTATGTTCAAAAAGAGACATACCTCAAATCCTGCTAAAATCTAGACAAAAAGTAATTCCCAAGGTTCAACAATCAATCTACAATGGATTTAGATGTAAAAGATTAAAGCTTAATTCGTTTCTACGAACTTTCTTTACGTTTTGAAAACTAGGGCTTTTTATAAACATGTTCTTGAACCCTTCCATGAATTACTATTGGATTATAATCTTGCATAATGTGCTATTCTAACCCAAACTTAACATTAAACTCAGGAAACTTAGAAGTCTTACCTTTTTGACGAATTCCACACGTCTCTCTTCTTCCTCTTCTTGAATTTTCAAGAACCTAGGACTTGGAGATATTTAATGTCAAGAAGAGATAATCTTGAGCGTAGAATTGATTGGAATTGATCAATAACTCACCTAAGATGTCTTGGGGAAGTTTTAGGGTTGTTTCCTTTCAAAAAGTCGGCCAAAACGACGTGGAATGAAATTTTTAGGAAAATTTCACGTTCTGGGATTTTTTAAAGCCGAGACGAACGTGAGACTCATCGTGCGAATCACATGTTTGACCTACGAGTCACAGGTTGAATTGCACAATGTGTCAGAGACTCAAAAATTTTGACAGACGGATCCGCAAAACGCAATTTAGTAAAAAAATATAACTCTTTGTACGTAGATAGTATGAAGCCCCACTTTATATGGTTGGAAAGGTATTTAAAATTCCTACAACTTTAGTATTTTGAGTTTTCTCAAAATCTCTATGGAAATACCCAAAAACTGGCCATAACTGCAGACTGTCTCAGATTTAGACGAATTTATAAGCCCATAAGAACTCCACTTTTTGGTTTGACTTCAAAACGATAGTTTATCACCGAATTCATCCCGGATGGATTCATATAACTAAAATATTATCTTAACACTAGTTTTTACAGATTCACACCTAACTCGGATTTACGGGGTATTACAGGGGCCTCCATGCATCTCCTCTGTACATGTCTGAAGCATCTCAGCCTCGCTTCCTGTATCTTGTTCTCCACTGAGGCCACTCTTACCTTGCCCCGGATAACTTCATATCTAATTCTATCCTTCCTAGTATGCCTGCACATCCATCACAACATCCTCATTTCTGCAACCTTCATCTTTTGGACGTGAGATTTCTTGACTAGCCAGCACTCCGCCCAATACAACAAAATAGGGCTAATTAAAAAATAAAATTTAATGGTAAATTGAGGATTTAGGCCTAAGCCTTTGTAACGACCCGTTTGGTTATTATAGCCTTTCCGGCACTTTTGACCCTTTCCCGAGCTTGTTTAGCTCACATTTGACCGAGGGGACAGTTGACATACTTTCCGAGGTGTTTACATGTGATTCGGGCGACTTTTTGAGAAATTAAGGCTTTAAGCGAAAAAGAGTTGACTCAAAGTTGACTTTTGGGTAAACGGACCTTTTTTGAAAATTCATTGATTCCGAGAGGTCCGGATGGTTTTTTAGAATTTGTCTGCATATCTGGCTCAGTTCCCAATGCACTCAAGTGCATTTTGGGACTTGAGTTGGGAAGTTAGAATTGAGGTATCGGGGGTTGACTCGGTCAACAAGACCTCCGTTGGAAATTTCGAGGCAACGAATGTGTTTGTAGCATGTTTTTGTGTATGTTTACGTATCCGGTATGTGAGCAGATTGCCTCGGAAGTTAGTCAAAAATCGGGTAGAGTTGTGAAAACTTGGAAATTTTCTGGTGTTTGGTGCCCGCTTTAGCTGCACCAGCACCGCGGCAGCGGTACCACTATATTGGTCACCTTACCGCTGGCCAGCATGTGCCATTTAGGCATGACCGCTGTAGCGGTCATGGTACAGTTGGAGCGGCGCCGCTAGAGTGGTAAGCTCGTCGCGGAAGCGGTGTCGGGTAGTTAGTTCATTAAATGGAGTGTTAAATGCCCTAAATCCCTCATTTATTACTATTTCGAAATCTGAGCTATTGGGAGCTAATCTAGGATATTCTTGGAGAAGATTCTTAGTGGTAAGTCCTTCTAATCCCTTTGTTATTCCATTACCCCTAATCATCTTAAAATCTCTTTATCTTGATAGTTCATTAAGTGATTAAAGATTAAAAGTAGGTTTAATGAATTATTCTTCTAGGCTTTTAAATCATGATTTGTTGGTTGGGTTAACTTTTTTAAGCATTGAATTGATTATTAGAATCCTTTATTTTATAACTTCTTCCTAATTAGAGGCTAATTTATGGAATTGGAAGTTAGGGTTTATACCCAAATTTGAGAGTTTTGCCTAGAATCCGAAATTGAGTGAAATGTTGATTATTCTAGATTGCTATTGATGGGAATTGATCACCTAGAAGTTTAAGTCCATGTTGGGACCTTTAGATTCCTAATTTTACCCTTCTAGTTCATAAACCCTATTCTATAGGTTGGGGATTTGGTCTTGAATAGAAGTAGAGTTTGTTTGATAATTCTTCTTGATTCTAATTCCATGATTCGAATATGTTTAGACTTTCTTGATCTCGAGGCTCAAAGGAAAGGAAAGGCTAAGGTGTGATTGTTGGTGATATTGTTGTTTGGCCTTCCGGGTATGTTACGGTTTACCCTATGGTGAGACTTCGTTTAGTGAAGCATATATTTGACGATATTGTCGGAGAAAGCATGTAAACCTTCGGGTATGAAGTTGGCTTGGATATTGTCTTAGGTTGGGCCCTGTTGTGTGATTGGGGTTAGCCACCTCGTTGTGTTGTGCCTTATCTTGTTCTATTGTTGTTAGCTTGATGCCACGTGGAGATAGTAGATATTGGAGACTATTGATATATCTTGTTCATGATATTGTGGTATCTTACTTGTTGATGTTTGATACGAGGATAGTGTTTTATATGGCTTGTGTAGCCTCTTCATGATATTGTAGCATCTTACTTGTTGACGTTTGATATGAGGATAGTGTTCTATATGGCTTGTGTAGCCTTTTCATGATATTGTTAGCGTATCCACGCTTGTTACTTATGATATTGATCTGATTATTGACATTGAATTCATACATTGCACGCATTCTCATCCTTCATGATATACTGTTGACACCCTGATGATACTTAAGGAAACATTGTGATGAGCTGGCTCAGTTGGATGAGAGTGACGTGAGGACCGATATCTGATGGTTGTCCCGGAATCGAGGTTGTACGTAGCGATTGTCGAGGTTTTTACCGGAATCATGAGGTAGTGGTTGCCGAGGTTTGTCTTGGGAGCCGTGAGGTACATGAACTTCGTGGGTCCTATTGCGATTCGCTTTTTATGCGGGTTTAGGGCATAAAAGGCTACTACGAACTCGTTGGTGCTCTTTTAGAATTTATTTTAAAAGAGTCGCCACCTAATTTTTAAGAAATTAGGAAAACCAGTTTTGAAGGGTTTATTCAAATACCGTGAAAAAACCTTCGTAATCCAGAGTTCTAGGTAAGGGTTCTGATGATCCCCTGGGAAAGGTGTTAGGCACCCCAGTATTAAGGATCCGTACTATACGGTTGACCTTCGAATTCTAAAGTATGAGTATTTGCCTAAACTATCTATTTTGTGTTTATTCTCGCATTTTAAAGAAACTGTCATTTTTTGTAAATTGCATATCATTTTTCAAAAGGAAAAAAAGAATTTGAATGTGTCCCCCTTATATACGGGGTATCGCAGTTTTCGGATTTACAATATCCGTATATAAATAGTCTCCTTTTATATATGTAAGGAGTATATTTTATTTTCACAAACTAAGAAAGGCGAGGTTCTTGATTTTTCTCATAGTGTTAAATTCATGTTATACTCATACTTTGGCTTGTGTCATTCCGTTTTGATACGTTCAGTCTTATCCAGAACTTCGTATTACAATTGGTTTTTATGTTATAAAAGAGCATTTTCGTATGTTCAAAGGAGTATATCTTGGTTGTATATACTCATTTTTGTGGCCTTTTCCTTGGCCAAAAACTGCAATCATAGGAAAACTTTAGTTCTATTTAATTTTCCAGAGAAAAGAGAGCTGTGTATGCATTTCTTTTTGTCAAATTTGGTCCTTGTTAGTTTTAAAAGGCTTAAGTATGGAAATTGGTCCATTTTTCTGAAACCCGTGAATGATACAAACTTGCCTTTTTTAGAGATTATCCGTGGGCTGAGGCCCAAAGTTTATATTGAGCAGTTGTAAAAAGGAAACTCTTTTGTGTAAGCTTAAAAAAGGTTTGTTTGAAGAAGAGTTTGTAATTTTGTTAAGCTTTGGAAAATGCTTTTGTTACCAATAATCATTTTTTGACCATTTGGATTCTAAAACATGAGTTATATTAAAAAGAGTTTGTGAAATCTCATTTTTTACACTTAGCTTTAAAACGTTGAATTTTGCCTGTGATTTTGGAAATTCGTTAGGGACCTAAAGTCATCTAAACGGTATAAGCACTGTTGTCCTAAGACGGCTAATTCTAACCATAATACTTTTCACTATAATATGAGTTTGGATACAAATTACAAGTACGTCAAAACTTTAAACAAACAATGTAAAATGATAATGAAAGTAAAATTAGACTAGGGGTGTATCAAGCCCCTAGTTAAGCCATTTTCACCCATGACTGGGCCTTCTGCGGGCCTTGCTATTTGCTTTGCCTTTGCGGACTCGATTTTTTGAATTAATTTCCTATTGGGCCTTTGGCCCAATAGGTGGGCTTTGGCTGGACCCGAGTGGCCATGCGAGTGAGGAGAGGGGAGAGAAAAGAAAAGGGACCCAGTTAGTTTATATACACTAAACTTATCACTAGAATAGTAAAACTATACATAGTATGAAAACAAGAAAAGAACTCATAGTATTCTATACTTGCCCCGTTTCTCCTTGAATGTATTTGCCTTGGTTGGAGATTTTGCGATGGCATGGGGACTGAGTCCTTGCCTTATATTCTTGATGTCGCACAAGTTCCAAGGGACTTCTAAGAACCCCAAGCATGGCTAACACCAAGAAGGCCTGGACGACCCCGAACTACCATAGCTTATCCTCAACCAGTGCACCCCAAGCAAGAGGAAAAGAGAGTATAGAGCTTGGGAGTGACAATATATTTCAAGCAAAACTCATAAACAACCAACAACCAAGTGCCATACTCTAAGGGGAGTCATTTTATCAAACATAGCAAATAGCAGAACTTAAGTGAGACTGGATAATCAACAAACATAGAAGCAATGAAAAAAAATGGGGGGGTGGGTGGGGGGGAGGGGGGGATTCAGTTTCGTGACTGGATGAGGACAAGGATAATACACACAACTGCTTTAGAGAGAGTACAGATAATGATCAATCAAACCATGGACTTGTTAAGATAGTCCTAGAAACATAAGAAGTAAACCGGAACCCTTCAGGTATATCAAAACAAGTTCAGCAAATTTTATGGTCAAATGCAAACTGGTCTATTTTCAGACAATCATCTAGCCCAGGACTTCTCATAAATAAAAAGGAGAGGTTCCAAATTCCCATGTTTAAACAGCCTATCCTACTTATTTGTTAAGTTTCAGAACCACTGCCCAGAGGAAACAAAGCTTGGTTACACTAGTTCAAATGACGGCATTCATCTTATCCCAGTCAAACTCAAGATTGCTAACAAACAGGTCCAGAACAAACACAGTATTCTCAGAGGAAAGAAAGAAAAGAAAACCTAGGAGGACCTCATAGATAGCCAAGGCTCATGGCCATATTTAGAACTTTTAGGGTATATATTCAGAACTGGCATCCCTTAAAAGTACTCCTCTTTATTAACACACCACAGATTGGTACATAAAGCAAGACCCTTAATTAATAGACAAGTGAACTTTGAAAAAATTCTACTAAGGGGAGGGAAATCTCAATGGACAAGCCAACTAAACAGTATGTCAACAATTTTGATTCCTAAAAGTGTTCCTTCAACATATTTTAGACTAATCCAAGGTTTTTCCCAAAGAACACAAGAGGAAAAAGAGAAGAGCAAGAAATGAATTGACATCATGATCAGACTTTTGGCAAAATAAAGAGACCAAACACCATATAATGGACAAGCCTAAGACAATAGACCTAATGGCAAGTCTCAGACATCCGTTGGATGAACAAATTAGAAAAAGTGGACAGAAGCAGATGGTCAACAACAAAGTAAATGGCAAATCCAAGTGGACACTCAATTTTTCATAGGTAAACTCAGGCCCACATAACACAACCATCAGCCTCCTCCCATTTTCCCTTTATGCATACAACCAGTTTTAAACAAATAAAACTCAGAAAACCTACAAACCTTTCAGACAAAAGGATTTTCAGAAAAGCAAGGTAGGGATCACATAACACTCAGACTTGGCAAGTATTTGCAGTAGCTTATTTGGTTCTAGGTGTATCTTTCCCTCTCTGTTAGACATGATTAGAATGTTCTCCCTACCTAAGACCTTTGTGAGTCCCAAGATCATGAGGGGAAGGTCCAAGAGATGAAAGAAAAGGTTTTAGGCCCCTAAAAGGGAAAACAAGATAGGGTGGGGTCATCACCTCCCCATCTCCTTTTCCTGAGTCTCTTTTCAGCTAAAAGAGATCTCGGGCCCTCATCGGTCACTACCTCAGTTCATGCCCGGGTTCACTTTTTCCTCTCCTAAAACCCTTTCCCCCATCCTAATGTCCTCACCCTAATCATCCAGTGACAACACTAGAGGTCCTAGGCAGATTCACAACCATCCAACCATGTCATAACTTCCCTTGACAAACTCATGAAGTTATGGTCTAGCTTTAGAGACTCTTTATGACCAAAGTCAGTTGTAAGTACTAGGAACAAACCTCTCATGAATACATAGCAAACAACAACAAACTAGCTGATTTGTAAGGACCAAGTTCAAGTAAAAAAAACATTCCACCACCAAATTCCTTTATGGGTACTGGAGACAGGCACATTAGGAACATATAGCAAATAACAGCAAAGTGTTCTTCCTAATAAATCCAAACTAAAAACCAAGATCATAAGAGTCTTTATTTTTAACCACATTGTAGTTCATAGGAAAGAGTACACATTTCTCTTTTCCATCAGGATCAAACCATACAGAGGAACACTTAGCAGACTTCAACACCACCATTTTAGCCTCGCTACCACTCTTTTTAAAAGAAACTCATCTTTCAACATCAAAGGGAAACACAACAACATCCAGAGTAAAAAGAAAAAGACCACACAAGGGCCAGTTAAGCAAGACTTGTAACTAAAGATCCCATCATCCTTCTTTCTTTTATACTTTCCTTACCTATTAGCATAACTAAGTGGTAGGTCCTAAAAAGAATAAGCAAGGTTTTCCTCCAAACAGGACTCATAGGCAACTTCTACATATGAGGGACCAGAGGACTCACACACACACACACACCTGACCAAACTATTAGTATTTAAATTCTCCTTTTGTGCCATTTATCAGAATAGACATATTTCATTTTCTAGGTGAGAACAAACATGACAATCACCTCTTAATCAACCTGTTAGACTAAGTGATTTGCCCCTTTCTTTTTATCAAACATAGGCCATCTTAAAATTGCCCTGGACCTAGTTTATTATAGCAACCTTAGAAAACCTTTTAGACTCAAGCACATCACAACCACCCCCCCCCCTCCCCCCACATGTTCTACTCAGAGGTAATCTAATAAATTCCCATATTTACCACAAGCAGGACAACCAAATAAGAAGCAGAGCTGAGTGAAGTACCTTGGTCAAGTTGAAACCCTTTCCCCCCAAGATCACCTTTTAAAACCTTTGTTTCAGTATATATTATTGTGACCCCAAAATGCCAAGTTTTATCAAATAAGTAAGACTTAGTTGAGACAATAGGAATCGGGCCAAACAAGTTGCCAAATAGAACAAGTAGAATTCCAGAAAGAGCACACAGTGCATTTTACTTTTTGAAATCAAAATACCATTGGAGGACAGTCATAATTTGGCCAGGTCCAGCACATGACAAACTTCAACTCCCAAACAAACAAGATATTCAAGAAGGACAAGGTGATGACCAGACTAGGTCCAATTCTTATCAGACTTTCAATCTTTCCATCAAGTACATGATCAGATGGGACAACAATAGTCAGGCTAAGGTTCAACACAACAAGCCTTTAACATAACAAGACTTCAACCTTTCCATGACACCTGTGATCAAGTAGGACAACCTATGATCAAGCTAGACTCAAGACATCAAAACTCCCAACTAACACATAAGACAGGTAATGACCAGACTTGATTCAGCATAACAAGGCTTCAACTTTCTCATGATACATATGACCAACCAAGGCAATCTATGATCAAACTAGGTTCAAGACTTCAACTCCCAACCAACACATAACCACATAAAACACATAGGACAAACAATGTTCAGATTAGGCAACTCACATTCAGACAGACCTCTTTGACTCTGACCAAAATCTGAGAACTTACACCAAGCAACACATTAGTATAAACCACAACCCAGACCCTTACATAGAACACTTAAAGGTGTTTAGACAGTCATGATAAAACAAGAAGTCGAGAGGAAATTCCATATTAAGCAAACCCCTCAACTCAAACTATAGTTCTAAGTCACCCTTAAAGACCTTTAGTCACAACTGAACAACCAATGGTGCAAGCAGGGAAGCCAAATGGGAGTCTAAGTGGAACAAGTTCACCAACTTAATGTTATAATCTAGGTTATGTGTAGAGAAAAGGGAATAACCAGTCACAAAAAGCATGAGCAGAAGTCCTGACTAAGAAGCTGAGTCAAAACAACCTATCAACTTGAAACCTACCCCATAATCCACATGGAACTCCTTAAGTGAGCACAATGCAGATAGAATTAAAAGGGAATCACAACAAGCACATCAGGTTTGAGTTTTTTCCTAAACCACAAACAATTACATTAACCAGGTATGGTATGGACATAAACTGAAAAGAAAGGAAATAGACCAGCAGATTGACTCAGACATCTATCCTAAGCCACACACACATACCCCTTAACTAGGTATTGTGTAGACATAATCAAGATAAAAGATGACAAGCAAGTATAGTAACCTAAATCCTATCACAAACCACACAATCATACTGCCTAAACATAAAACAAGCAGAATCTGAGTATAAAAAAAAGCAATGAAACTACTTAAACCTTACCATAAAATCCTAGCAACCTTATTAACTAAACACAGCATGAATAGAGTCTAAGTATGAAGGCAATGGACAAAAAATATCAACTTAAACCCCTCATAACCTTATTGGCTGAGCACAACATAAGCTGAGTCTAAATGGACAAAAATATTAACTTAAACCTCATCATGAAACCAACACAATCTCATTACCTGGACATAATATGAACATAAACTAGGTATAAGAGCAACGAACTAGGATACCAACTTAAACTTCATCATAAGACCAACACAATTTAACTAAACACAACATAAGCAGAGTCTAAGTATGAAGGCAATTAACTAAAAATACTAACGTAAACCACATATAAGGTTATTGACTAAACATAACATGAATCTAAACATAAAGCATTAAACTAAAAGGTATTTACCTTTCGTGAGTGCAACCGGGGTCAAGCGATGGATTTGGAAGCCCTTATGCTCCAATGCCAAACTCAAGCCAACAGGAACACCACATTACAAATGAAATATAAATTTTAGAACACTGGGAAATAATAATTTTTAGTCTCTTTGTGGTTTCCAACCTTCTCCTTTTCGAACGAATGGGGGTTTCTATTTATAATAACCCCAGACTGTTTGTAGACCTACCACCAACGATGTGGGACATGCAAATTTTATGCAAGTCTGACTCATAAACCCAAATATACGATCCAGATCTAAAATGTAAAAATGAAATCATCGGCCTACAGGCCTCAAATCGCAATAATAATGCCAGAAAAATAAAAATAAAATGAGGGGATTATACCTCTAAGGGTCTGTTTGGCCGTTTTAGTGGTGAGAGAAGGACGAAGCTTTTAATGCTTCGTCCTTTCCTCCATGTTATATGCTCATACGATGGGACATGATCGAAAAATGAGGCGGGTAGGTAGTGGAATAGGAGGCGGCGCTAGGGTTTTACCCCTAGCCGCCTCCTCTTTCTTTCTTTGCACCAACAGACCCCTAGGGTCTTCTAGAAAAATGACGGGGAGGAGTATATACTCCCCCCTCTTTTAACCTCCTAATGGACCGGGTCCTGGTCCTTTGTTGGATTGGGCCTGGGCCAGGGCCTGGTCCTTTATTCTTTTTTAAAATGTTGGGCCCATTATATATATACATATATATGTATAGAGGGTCGGGGAAAAATAAACTAATAAATAAAGAAAAATTAATTATTAGTCCATTAGGACTTCAATAATTTAAAACATGACTCATAAATAAAATAAAAACCATTTTGCAGATACCGATTCTGAATTAATTAATCATATAAAAGAAAATTAATCAACTACGCAGACGCACACTGAATCAAGATTTAAAAGGTAGAATGGTCAATTCTTTTAATTACTCAAAATACCTTGGACAATAAAATGGAATAAAATCACCTATTAATCTAATTTTCCCTTGACTTAATTAATTAAACAAATAATTATCCAAAAAGGGTTTTCTTTCCCCTTTGATTAATTTCAATAAAAATATTCTTGAATATCACCAATTTCCACAAAATTTAAAAATTAACCTGGAGATTTCTTCATCAATTTAAAAGGGTGAAATATTATCCCAAACAATTTCATAAAAATTACCTAGACCCTTTAGGGTGCACAGGTGATTTTATTTATTGTCCAAGGACTCCGAGCTCTTAAAATAAATTGCGGGAGGTCAAAAATTAGGTGTCAACAGGTCCCCCATGGGTTGTACTACCGAGACGTCGATATTTCGTGGGAGTACACGTGGCATGTAAGCATTGCATTGCATACACATTTCATCTATTATTGCATTGCATTGCACTTGGCTTCTGTTGTGATGTACTTGTGATATACGGATTCGAACTGAGTGTTTGAGACTTGACACAATTGAGTTTAGATGCTATAACCTAGGTGATGAAGTGTACTTGACTACTGGCTTGTGTTTGACTTATACCTTGATTGATTACTTGTTTATCTTACTTTATTGATTTGATATGTGTGTTAGCTAAACTTGGTCGGCCTATGATACCTACTAGTACTTGTTGTTTGTACTGACCTACACGTACTGCATTCTTTTATGAATGTAGAGTTCCAGGTAGGATCGACCTCTACTTCTCGTGGCTAATTATGGTGCGAGAGTTGTTGTTGAGAGTCTTACAGGGTGAGCACGGGGATGTCCGCCGCCTTGGAGATTCTTCCCTTATTTTATGTCTTACTTGATATTCCGAGACATATTCAGACTTTTGATGTATTTTTGATATTTCCAAACTCGTAGATGTTAGTTAGTTGCTCTTGTGTGATTAGACAGATTTCTGAGGTAGTTGATGTATTTCCGCACTATTCTATTTATTATTATGTCAGACTTGCGTATTTCTATCTCTTCCGCTTATTTATTTATTATTTAATGTATTTGAGATTGTTGGATAAGGGTTCGCCTACCGAGGTGAGAAAGGTAGGTACCCGCGCGACTTAGCAAAATTGGGTCGTGACAGCCCTAAAAACTAAATCATTTTAGAAACACTAAATAATGAAATTGATGCACTAAATGCGCTCAAAATGGAAATTGAAGCTTTCATGTTATACTTCAATTCTAGAGGCATTTGGTCTATGCTAAGCTCGGGCCCAAAACTAAGATTAATGTTACATTTGTAATTCTTCTTATTATTATTTTTTCGCTTTTTTTTTTAACATAAAGTTATTGAATATTAGTTCGACAATTTCTGCAAACCTTTTAAAGTTAAAGACTTTCCAAATATTTAAATTGCACAAAAGTATTTAATAATTGAACATAGATTCTCTTTTTGTCCCTATTTTAGACTTTGTTTTTACCTTCAAACAAATACATGACATAAAGTATCGTATTTTTTTTTTATTTGTTGGATTTTATTAAAATTTTAGACTTTGATAATTTCTTTAAAATCCAACTTAGTTATAACATATGTGTATTAACAACATACATTATGAAATATAACGTTTTCTTCCACAAAGAATTAAAATAATTTGGTTCTAGACACATCAATTATATATGCTACATTTATTATTTTCCTGAGATTTTAATGAGGTTACTTATAAAACAAAGAAAATTTGTAAATAAAATTTCCTACTTTACTAATATTTGAATGTTAAGTTCAACTAAACTATACAAACTATATTGAAAATATGAATATAATTAATTATTTTTCTAAACATAATTAAACTTTCCTTTTACTTTCTAAAAAATTATGTGACGAGAAAATGACATTTTTTTTCTTTTGCTAGTTTAAACGGAGCATTATTTTATAAAATGTATATTTTAATTATTTTCTAAAACCCAAATGAAGCTTCAATGTTGCATGATTCATTTAACCATGTTTCACTATACTAACAAATACCGCTTAACAGTTCTCTTTTACCGCCCACCCTCACCCAAAATAAAAACGACACTCAAAATCGTTAAAAGTTACTCCCTTTTGTCACAAGTTGTTTGACATTACTACTGCTTGGAAAACTGAAAAATTATTTTATTAATTCCATATTTTTCAAAGATGTCCTCAACACTTTAACTACTCCATCAAGTTTAAATTATATTTTTTTAATGTAATTTTCGAATTGTAAATTTATATTAAGAAACATATTTATGAATTCATACCAAATATTGAATTGACTAACCGCGTAGTACGCCTTACACTATTTTTTTTTTTTTTTTAAGATGAATGGAGTATGTTATGTTATTATTTTAGAAACTATATAATATTTAAGTGCACGTGTTTTTAAAAAATAATATATTATAATATACCAAATAATATCCGAAAAAAGTTAATTTTGTTAAAATGAACGATATAGCTAATTAACATACAAACCGACACCACATATCGATGAAAAGATTCAAGCTATGCATCGTTATGTGTTTTTTTAGGTAACATTATTACAGTTCATAATTTCTTAAGCGTTTTAAAAGGAGCTTGAAATTTTCTAAATGTGGCAAAATTGGGTGTGGTACCCTAAGTAATAAAGAAATACAATAGGAGTAAAAAATGAGGCATATAAAGAAGTTATAGTACATGTCACATCACCTTGAAAAAAGTTAGTCTAAGGGGTTTTATATTACCAAAAAAAACTTGAAAGTGTCTTAATATTGGTATAACACCATATTGTAGATGAAGCAATAAAAGACAAATATGCAGACAAATTTGAAAGAGGCAACATTTTAGTTGTAATGTAACCAAGATCTCCAACTAAGGACTATAAAAAAAGTTAAATTGGACCTTATTATATAATAAAATTGCTTTCGGGTTAATAATTTTGTCTTATAAGACTTACATGCGTTCGCTCGGCATGCTGGTTATTGGGTGCCGATCACGAGGCTTTGAAATTTGGATTGTGACAAATATGGTATCAGAGCTTGGTTTGAGGTCCTACTAGTCATAAGCAATGTCTTTGTAGAAAAACATAAATACAACATCACATACTAAAGAAAGGAAAAGCAATTTACATTATCACCTAAAAGAAATGAAGATAATTTACATTATCGCCATCATTCCCACAGTAAATTAATGTCACTTGTTTAGTTAAAAGACTCGCTAATGTCATGTCATGATTCTGTTAATGAAGGGACATTTATAACCCTAAAAATAACATTAAGCGTAATTTTGCTCCAATTTATCGGGCGGATAATTACGCTTAACGGTTCGGCTTATCGGTTATCGGCTTTTAAATATACTAATCTGCTAGCCACCCGATATCTGATATCGGTTGGTTCGGTACTGGGTTAGGAATAATTGTGCGGTGTATCAGATATATCTAGAACAGTAAAATTTAGAATCATAAGATATAGTCCAACTTTCATCGATGAAATTAAAATCACAGCTTCTAGTAATTTGCTATTTCAGCTTCCAGTATATACAATGTAGGGGTTTGTTTTGGCTATTTCAGCCTTCTCTAACAACTCTCCCACAGAACAATATGCTCATTCACACATAGATTTTGCAGTGTACAAGGAGAAGATGACCAAAAAGGAACACTTATAACAACTGCCAATTCCCCATAGCAATCATGGTTCTTCCTGTATAAGAAGCTGAGGACAAAACAAAAGAATCACTGCATAGGCGCTATAAACTTCAATTAAAATAACTTATCACTCTTTTTTCTAAGTTGAAATTAATTTTAGGTACATTGCAGCGGACCCAATAATGCTTATCTAGTGGCTCGTTATTTCCTATGCTAGGAAGTGAATAGTGGGGCTATAGCATTAGAGTTTACAATAGATTCTTCATATATCAAGGGATAAAAACGTAAATATGATAATTTTTAATGGGTTAACGGTTTACCCGATAAGGAAATTGAATAATTTGTCCCGTACAGATAAACCGTTAACTATAAAATTTTAATCCGTTTGCCAACCGTTAATACGATAACTCAATACAAACTAATAAACCAATTTTGCAGTTGGATTATTGGTTACGGTTCAGTTTTGAACAGCGCTAGCTCCAATAGGTAAAGGATGACATTTTTTAACCATTTTCAATACAGGACATTTTAAACCCTTTTGTGTAGTTAAAATTATACAAATAACTAGATCTAAAAATTACTAACATATTATTTACTATTATCATAATTATATCAAATTGAATTAGAACGTTTCCTTTCAAAAATGCTTTTAGTAAACATTTCAAATGGTAAAGTGGGCATGAAATTTTCTACAGAATCACCTCGAAACATCAAAAATGGATTGTGATGGGATGGTTGAAATTCCTCCACACTCAATCAGAGGTTTGGACCTAAGAATGAAAAAAAAAATTGTTGGTTGCACCGCCCGGATTAAGTGGAACTCCAATACGAATACCTGACACTGTAAACTTTAAAAAAAAAAGAAAAAAAAAAGGCAACTTACATAAATAACTACCTTTTAATGCTTGCTTTCAATCTGCAGCTACCTTTTTGCTATTTACAATTCATAGCTACATTTAGGCATTTTCGCCGTATTTGACTGAAATTATTTCAGTGTATTTGAATACATTGTTCAGTTGATGTCACATGTATTTGGATTCATGCAACATTAATTTCTCTGAATACACGTGTATTCCAAATGATGTATTTAAGTGCATTTAAAAACACGACAGGGACTGTGTATTTTAGTGTTTATATATTGATGTATCCTTTTGTTTTGGGTGTAGTTGAATGTATTCAACCGTATTTGAATGTATTTCAATAAAATTTCAATGCAAAATTTCAAATACACCGTATTTACTCGAGAAAATTTACAAATATATATATATATATATATATATATATATATATATATATATATATATATATATATATATATATATATATATATATATATATAGATCATTCAAACAACACATACAAATCAAATACATTTAGTTTGCGCCCAAAATACAATCAACCAACTACTATATTTGAATGTATTTCAATAAAATTTCAGATGCAAAATTTTAAATACACTGTCTTTACTCGAAAAATTGTATAAAAACATATGTACATAGATCATTCAACCAACGACTATATTTGACTGTATTTCAACAAATTCAAATACACTCAGATCTAAGATACAACAAGGAGAAGAAGCCATGAATTTCGGTATCCGTCAGATCTGAGAAGCGCAATGGCAGTGGAGGAGGCAGTAGCGTTTTTCAAATTTGGTGGTGTCGCCGTGGAGGAGGAAGAGGAGGAGGGGGAGATGTGGCCACTACTGAAGCAACAATATGTGAGAAAGCTAACTTGGCCGGAGATCTAGTATGTAGTCACAGAGACATAGGAGACAAAGGATACGGCGGCGGCCGAGGGAGAAGAGAGAGGGAAAAAGGAGAGAGGAAATGTATTTGGCCGGAGAGAGGAACAGAGAGAGAGGTGAGGGAGAAGAGAGGAATGAGGGAGAAATTCAAGCCATGAACCTAATATATTTAGATATAATTATGACTGGTAATTTGCAAAATCATTATAGCTACTAAATATAATTAAATTAAATCTTAAAAATAACAATGCCAAGTAATTATTATTATTATTTAAAAAAAAAAAAATGGCACCTCGAAAGCATTGAAGACTTATCCTGAGCCGTGTTTCAACTTTCACCCCGGTCCAAACTTTACCAGCTGAAATTTTGGCGACAATCAAAGTATTACATCAACTGTTTTCCCCATAAGTAAAGCAGCTCACAATTGTTTGCCTCAAGACTAAGGATGGCCGCCACACCTTCTGCTACTCTCCCCTCTACATTTCTTCCTTGTCCAGGTTCGCCTTTTTTCATTTTTCTTTACCCATTTCTCTATCTGACTCCTAACCACCTTTCTTTTCAGTGTTTTAATGTTTTGTATTGGCAATGTAGGCTTTCGTGAGTCATGTCGAATCTTAAATTGGAGAACCCACAAGGTATTTTATGTTTTATTTGTTGGGCTTTGATAATATAGCCAAAAAGAAAATGTCTTTCCTTTGTGCGTAGTTGAATATCCACTTGAGTTCATATAGTACACATGGTTTTCGACGAAATGCTTCTGTAAGAAGGAATTCTGTCTTTACTTTGGTTGCAGAAACAGTTGGTGAGAAAAGCTGGTGCTGTTAAAGTTAGAGCTACATTTGAGCTGGAACCTCCACCTTATCCCATGGTATTCTTCCAACTTTCAAACAATAGCTTCCTTCAGGGATTTCTTCTTTTCAGAATCATATCTTCTTTTTGTTAACTACATCCATGTCTCCTGAAAGCGTTGGTATTACTATAATGTATTTAACTGTGAGCCTTAATAGTACTCCCTCCCTTCGTCCCAATTTAAGTGTCTTAGTTTGACAAGAAACAAAGTTTAAAAAATAAAATGCAACTTTTGAATCTTGTGGTCTTAAATTAAAGATGTGTCTAATGTACTTTGAATCTTGTGATTTTAAACTTACCATGTATGATGTTTGAACTGTCAACTTACTAAATATAGAAAGAGACACTCTTTTTGGAACAAACAAAAAAGGAAAGAGAGACTTAAATTGGGACCGAGGGAGTATGATTCAGTTCCAAAATTAAATTGGGACCGAGGGAGTATGATTCAGTTCCAAAATTGTAGTTCTTGATTAATAATTTGGGAAAATGAAGCCTTGGAATGATGCAAAATGATTGATTATAATAGTGCAATTTATGGTTTTCTTGTTCAATATGCTTTGACATGTGGATATCATGATGTAGAATGCTCTGGAGCCTCATATGAGCCGCACTACATTTGAATACCACTGGGGGAAGCATCACAGGGCTTATGTCGACAACCTAAACAAGCAAATAGTCGGAACAGAACTGGACGACTTGACGCTAGAGGACATAATACTTGTTACGTATAACAGAGGCGATCTCCTTCCACCATTCAACAACGCTGCACAGGTGAGAAACAGAGAAGTAGATCCCTCACCCCACCCCCACCCCCCACCCTTTGTTATTACCTTCTTGCGGGGCTCTCTAAGTGCAATGTCTATTTTGGAGAACCGAATAGTCTCTTATCATTCAGCTTCTCAATCTGTTTGAGACGGTCATGAAATGAGATTCTTCATCAAGACTACACATTTTTGTTTTACAATTGATCCAAGTGCATTTGAGTTAAACCTTATGGTTGTAATGTTATTTGTAATAAATATTTGTATACAATCACAGTTAGGTGTTGAGAATAATGTAGAAGTCCGACCAATCAGATGAAGAAAAAATATCATAGAAATCCAATAGCTCGATAGTTTTACGTGCTTCGGTTATTATTTCTCCATCTAATTTCATGTCTTTTACATCCTCTCTGTCAAAGGCGGAGCGAGGATTTAAATTTTATTGGTTCTAAATTCTAGAATAGCGATACTAGGTGTTAATAACTGGGTTCTGAATTTAATTTGGCAACATATTTAGTGAATTTCTTAATACAAAGGTTTCAGCCGAACCCATACCTAACCTTCTATATCCACTCCTGCCCTCTTTCTCTGTACAGGCTTGGAATCATCAATTCTTCTGGGAGTCTATGAAGCCTGGTGGAGGAGGAAAGCCATCTGGTGAACTATTAGAATTAATCAACAGAGATTTCGGCTCCTTTGAAGCATTTGTTAAAGAATTTAAGACGGCTGCAGCAACACAATTTGGTTCTGGATGGGCTTGGCTTGCATGTGCGTAATTCTTTATCTTTTATCTACTTGTTCCGGTAACCCTGACTGTAATCTTAATGTTTATTTTACTCACTTTGTAGACAAAGCAAATAGACTTGATGTAGGAAACGCGTCAAATCCCCATCCTTCCGATGAGGACAAAAAGCTTGTAATTGTGAAAACACCTAATGCTGTAAACCCCCTCGTTTGGGATTACTCGGTGAGTAAAAAATGCATTCTTCTCTATTGCTTTGGTTCATGGAGGTTTCAAATTCTAGCTCACAACTGTGTCTTATTGGATGCAGCCACTCCTCACTATAGATGTTTGGGAGGTAATCAGTACAGGTTCTTTGGTCGATATATTTGATCCCTTGTTTTTTTGTTTTTTGGTGATTGTAATGGTTATTAAATCTAATTTTCTAAATCTTTTATTTGAAACTGCAGCATGCTTACCATCTTGACTTTCGGGTAAGCCTAGCTGATAAAATTGCTTAATTGTGTTCTGGATTTTCCTATAGAAAAGATTGTACCCTGACTACAATCTAATGGTTGCACTGCCATCTCTTTTCCTCTAGAGTCGGCGCGCTGAGTACATATCAATCTTTATGGAGAAGCTTGTATCATGGGAAGCAGTGAGTTCTAGGCTTGAAGCAGCTAAAGCTCAAGCTGCCGAGCGGGAAAAAGAAGAAGAGAGGAAGAGGAGAGAGGAGGAAGAGGAATATCAAGCCGGTGATGAAGTTAGAGAGATGTATGTGGAAAGTACAGATTCTGAGGCGGAATAATTTGTGTTATCCCTCTCAAGTTTTCAGTTTTGGAAATTGTATCAACTCGAATTTTGGAAGCAGAAGATAGATGGCTAGTATTTCAGTTCTTAAAGTGCTATATATGTAAGGAATGTAATAGCAAGATAAAATGAGGTTTGGATGTTGGAAGTAGGAACTATAATGTGAGAAGTACATGTATAGCGGAATCTGTCTGATTTTGATTCCTTATAGTTGCTCAGTGATTGGAAGCCATGGTCTGATGCCTATAGTTGAAAAAATAAGAGGCATTGTTTGGAAATTAAAGGGCCCCCCTTCTTTCCCACAATTTTTTTAAAAAATTGTTTTCCCACAAATTCTAGTACGACGAACAGCGTCATACTAATTTCGAATGATACAAAAAGCTTTCAGTATTGCCGGTGCAAGAAGAGGTTTTTTCGTTAAGATGGAAATCTATTGGGATAAAAGGAGGCCTTTTTCATTTGACAATATAGCGGTTTTCATCCTTTACTAAATGCTGATTAATACACTTCATCCCTCTTTGGTTTGTAATTCAACTTTAGGGCTCAAGGGGATGTAAATGTCAACGCCAGAAGAGGTTTTAGGCGACAATACATAAAGCAATGTAACAGCAATTAAAAGGATGCAGAGAAAGAACGGGGAAGGGGAACACCGCAGTATGAACATTTGGTAGCATGAAAATTCAGCTACCACTTAAAAATTTCTTTGAAACAATATAATTCTCATCACTGTAGTTCAGAGGTACAGATGATATGGCATCTAACCACATATACGTTAGGGAAATTTGTCCCCTGCATTTATTCAAGTGATGCAGGACTAAAAACAGGTCACACCATACATGCACGGGTAAATCTGTTGAAAATCAGTCTGTCCTAAAGGGTCTGCGGCATCCAACAGACGGAAGGAAAAGAAAATTGAACAGGAACAGAGACTGTATTTAACCGGTCAGAGCAGCATTAAGGGCACTGTGTACATCAACTCCAATCTGGGCCTCAGCTTTCTCTACATCAGTCGACGCAGTGCTTAGCTTCTGTGTAAACTCTGTGAGGCCCTTTTGTACCAAATTGGGATCAATCCGGTCAAGTGGTACAGCTTCAATAGCAATTATATCTGCAAAAGAATTTGCATGAACAAATGCAAATCCACCACTCACAAAGTACTTGGTCACATCATTGCCTTCGTGAACTGATAGGACACCGGGCTTCAGCTCTGCAATTGTCGCAACATGCCCAGGCAAAACACCCATTTGTCCTGTAGTTGCAGGGATGATAACCATGTCAACCTGCAATATGATTCAAAAGAAGGAATAAACATTTGGACTTCGAATTTTCAGATGATTGAATCCATGCACATCCCTTCTTCATATAGACAAGCTGCTCACATCACACGACACCAAATGTGACATCCAGCCACAGGATTAAATTGAACAAAATTTAGCTTGATTCAGGCAATATTTCTAGTCACTAATCCAAAACATAATACACACTACAGTCAGATACTGGAATAGTGTACTTATGATTTCTGAAAATAACTACCATACAAAATTGCCAATTAATAATAATATTAGAAATTTCCTGACAGCAGTGAACACCCAAGCGCATAAGACTATTGAGAAGTTTCATCTCAGAAAAGCTGTAAGAACAGCAGCTGTCCAAAAGCTTTCAATTTATCTTTTTCTTACACTATAAGCGGGGGTGCAGGGGCGTGCATAGTTGAAGCTATGGTTTTGACCGAACCCAGTAGCTTTGGCTCAGCCCGCATATGTGTTAAGAGATCTACTAAGTATGTACAAATATAACCTGGTTACTCAAATGGTCATTGGGTTGGCTCAGCCCGCACATGTGTTAAGAGATCTACTAAATATGTACAAATATAACCTGGTTACTCAAATGGTCATTGGGTTCAGTGGCATCCGTAACCCATAAAGTTCATCATACTTTAAGTACCAAAAAGCACCCCACAAATAGATAACTAAATTGTTGCACTATTTCTTTGAAGCATAAGTAAATAAAAGTATATGCCATCATATATTCCTTTTGACAGGCCAAATGTTACAAGTACAACTTCTTGACTAGAATGCCAAATAATATTCTTTGATAAGGTAGAATGCCAAATACCTAAGCCAGATACTCATGGAATCAGCAAAACTACCAAAATGTATTAAAATGAAAGCACAAATCATCAGTCATTTTTTCCTTCTGAATATAGAACAGCCAAAACCTGTTCACATCCCCTAGAAAGTGATACTATTTTGAAAAATTAAGATATAAGAAAGCTTAAATTAGATTACTTATCAATTTCATAATTAATTTCGTTGATCCAATTGAACTCTCAAATATCAATTTATCTGACAGCTGTTACCCCTTTGGTCACGATTTACTTGACCCATTTTCCATTTTAGGATGTCCAGGTCACTTTAGTCATTTACCAGAATAACAAAAATTCCATCTTTGCAAAGCCAAATTGATACAAATTAAGCTTAAATAATGCTACTTTTGGATTTGATTTAGTGTCCACTCTGGACTACCATACTTTCACATAGTTCAACTGCTATTATTTTAAACTTACCTCAGGAGATATTCATTCAAAATTCTTATACTCTAGATGCTCAAAATGGATCAATTTAAAAAGACTTGTGGGCATACTGAGATAGAAAAATGAAGAGTAGCTTGCCTATCGAAAACAAATTCCCTACTTTAGCTTCATGATTCCGTTTGATTGTTGAAGAGGTAATGCCTTTCTTTAATAACTCATATTACCTGTATTTAATAAGTTGAACGCACAAAAGATTGATGGTAGAGGAAAGTTATTGTTGAACAATGTATGGTTAAAGTGACAGGGGAGGGGCCACATTACCCTCCCCTGCCCCTACAAAAAACTCATTCAGCAAGTGCAGGAAAAAAGCAAGACATAGTCTCTGCAGTTGCATTTGACTCCCTGGTCTTTATATATTCCCTTCAATTCACAAGTCTTAACGCCACAACGTTTGTAATAAACTTTACTGATACAATTCTCCAATGTAGTAAATTTTCCAGCTTTCACTTCCATGTTATTGTCAGTTAACAAAATGTGAAATTGGTATCATCCAAGTTCGTGCAACAGAACCAGGGCTTATCTAGTGCATGATTTCTTCAAAATACTAAACGATTTATTCTAACCGAACCATTTCAACCTTTAACATGAGAAAATTGACTAGCATGACATCTGCAAGTCATGAGCTACACGATCTTCAACGTGTCTCATGAGTATTACTTCACCAAATTATAATAGGGAAAGTACCAATAGTTTACAGTTGGTTCTGATACTAGAAACTAGCAACACCAACAATTTAACTCAGTCATTAGCATGGGAAAAGATGGAATTCTATAAAATCGTTTACAACACGCACAAGATCATCATTAATAAATCAACGGTTGTGTGTATTTTGGAATCCAACCAATTCTCATTTTTCTCTGCCTCACTCAGCTCGTTAATAGTCAACAGTCAGTTGGAAAGAAACAAATCTCAAAAACAAACAACTTCCTAAGATGTCTTCAAAAGAAAATGACCCGTATATCAAAAAAAAAAAAGTCAAAATAGAGATAGCGATCAGAGGGAAGATAGAGATAGCATTAGGGAAAAGTGAAAGATGTGAACCGCCAACATTGTCAGATAATCAGTCTCATCAATCTCAATTCTCCACATATGAAAATAGCTAGCAACACCCCTATTTATAATAGTATGAAACCTACTTAACTAGAAGCTGGAAAACCTAGTCCTATATAATTTTGACTACAAATCCTATTTAGAAATGAATCAAATAAGCTAATAAATACAAAATCCTAAACAATTTGGTTTCTTACAACTTTGAATTATTCTTCCAACACAGAAACATGAAGAGTGATCCATATATCCCTAAGAAAAAGTTGGGGAAAATGCAAACCATACCATGACGACGACCAGATATAGGATGAGCGTTACGTGTTGGCTAAATATAGTCTCAATATATGAATCATTTAAATGTGGAAGCAGCCACTAATGTTTGCATTAGGAGCCACTAGTGCTTGCATTAGGGTAGGCTATCTACATAACACCCCTTGGGGTGCAGCCCTCTGCCCTCCCCTGGACGCTGGACCTGCTAACGCGGGATGCTTTGTGCACTAGGCTGCCCTATATGAATCATCTAAATAAAAAGGACCTAAATAGTGCAAAGCGGATATAGAGGATTGATATAACTGCCCTATAACTTTGAATCAAGGCGCATTCCATCCATTAATTGATTGGTACTAAAATTGATCGGAGGTACAAAATTATAAACCCTAAAATAGGGGAAACCAAATCGAAATTTGAAAATTTAAGAGAAAGAAGAGAAGTTTTTTCATACATACCTCTTTACCGGAGAGTTCAGAGGAATAAGGAAGGACAAAGTTGACACTAAGCTTAGAAGGGATAGATGAAGGAGTTGCAGGCCTAGGGTTCATGTACGCAGATGGAGTCTTAGGTGGTTCGGTGTTAGGTATTAATTTCTTCCAAGCCTCTACAAATGTGGAATCAACGCTGTGCTCAGCTGATAGCTCAGTTGAAAATGGGCGGCGCCACGTCATCGTGGTGGCTCTTGTTAGGAGTCTTGAACCGTGTCGGAACATGATTGGAGGTGGAGATTGACGGGGCCGATTGTTGGATTTGACCGGAAATGAGATGGGGAGTGAGCTGTGGTAGGGCAGGTTGCAACTCGCCCTTGTTGGGTTGAGACTTGAGGCTATTTCGGATCAAATTTCAGGCCCAAAGAGGGGGACTGCTTATATTCAACAAATTTGGAGAGAAATTGGGAGAGAGAGAGAGAGATCATATAGTTATGTGCGTGTAGGGCCTAAAATGCCCCTGAATTATTAGATTTTGTACAAAAATACTCTCCATCCACCTTCACGCTCCCAAATACCCCCGACGTTATCTTATTGGGTCTACTTTGTCCTTATTTTTAACGCTTCCATTAAAATAAAATAATTAAATATTTATTTATTATGTGATCAAATCTGATTGGCTCAAATTTAAACCCTTCCCAAAAAATTTTAAAAATAAAAATCCACCACTGACCCGACCTACCTGTGTGAAAAATACCACCATCATGTCATCTTCTAATTTGAAGCTTCATTAATGACTTCCATGGAGTTTTCTGCTTCTTTCTTCAGGTTCTAAGCCCTAATTCGATGGTTATTCGTGCTACCAACTTTAAAAATAGTATCACCCGAATTTACAGATTAGAAATTTAAAGCAAGCTTCAAAAAGTTCCTTCAGTGGCGGCTTTGGTTCACTTCTTCAATGAATTTTTTTTTCCAAGTATACTCAATCACGTTTGAGCTTAAGAACCAAATTCCAACATACCAACTTCAAATCGCCAACAAATATCAAAATTAAATTTTCAAATTGAGGTCAATGTTCATCAATGAATGTCCAAATTTTATGGAGGTTTCATGAGTTTAAACAAGCAGTATTCCTAAATTTTAAAATAAAATGCAAAATTAAATATTTATTTATTTTTGGAGTTGAAAAATAGGGGGCATTACATGTGTCATTGCTTCAAATCGAGTTTTTGGATATGGGTTTTTTCATTTATGCTTTTCCTTGTTCTTTTTGGTTCTGCGAATTTGTCAATTTGTGAAATTGCTTCGAATTTTGTGGAAATTTTGTTTTATGTTGAAGCATTTTCATGGTGGGTTTTGTTGTTGTTCCTCTGTTTCTTTGATTTATCTTATTTCTTCTCGTAAATTTGTGACATTTGATGGAGAATTCAAAAGAGATTACCTGCTATAGCACTGATGATTTTGCGATGCATCAGTGGTGTGAAGTTTTCAGTAAATCGGCACCGTTGTACTAGTCTAATTTTAATTTTTTGGTTATGGGTTTCTTTATTCTGCTTTTTTAGGTTCTTAATTTGCCGATTTTATCAAATTAATTCGATACAAATGGTGATGAAGATGATGAAAGGTCTTAGGAAGATGAAGAACAGAGAAGATTATTAGCAATTCATTTTAGTGTAATGGGGCATTTAGGTGGGCGGGTATGGGCCTTAGGTGGATCCGGGTTTTGAGATGGAATTTTAATTAATTAATTAGGTTTATTTTAAAATTTGCCAATAAATTCGTGCCACGTAATAAATGAATTTTTTAAATTATATTTTTAAATGGGGCGGTTAAAGAAAAGGGCAATTTAGGCCCATTAGGTTAACGGCGAGGGTATTTTAGAGCGAATAGGTAAACGGAGGGCAATGTTATACCAAATCCGATATTTCAAGGGCATTTTAGGCCCTTTTCCGTTCTTAAGTTTTTGAAACTATAGTTATGTATCGTAAATACAATATAAACGTTGTGTAATTTTTCAAATAGCCTTTTGAATTGGTAAATGCCGTTTTAAATTAATTAAACTTTAGTCATTTTTTAATACGAAAACATTGTTTGGACAATCATATGTAGACTCATCAATTAACTTTTTTTCCAATTTTTTTTCATTTTTTTTTTAAATTAGTGTTTGCCATGAAAATTCCAGATACAACTTTGTATTTGGAGTTTGAAAAACAAGAAAAACTTGTTTTTCACTTTTTTCACAACCAAAACCTTTTACATTTCAACAAGAAAATACTATTTGCAAAAACTATGCCCAAACACAACTCCAACTCCAAAATTTCAACAACAAAAAAAAAAAGTGAAAAAGTTTTTGGTTTCTATGGCCAAACGCCTACTAAATACCAAGCTTTAATTTAAAACTTCTCACGCAACTTGGAATAAGGGACTACATGTGGCTTGTTTGGATGAAACGATTTTTGGATATGTTGGATTTTTTATTTTAGGTGCTTTTAAGCCAAAAATAACTTTTAAGCACTTTTGGAGTGTTTGGATAAAATAAAAAAAGTGCTTATATTTTAAAGCCAAAACAACAAAAATAAGCCAAAAGTCATAAGCTAGAAATACTTTTGGCTTATAAGTCAAAAGCCATATAAGCCCATCCAAACGGGCTCATGACTTATTTTTAATTCTCATTTTTTTTTGCCTTAAAAAGAAGTGTTTAAAAGCACTTTTTTATTTTATTTAAATACTACAAAAATGCTTAAAAATTATATTGATTAAAAACACCTAAAATAAGTCAATCCAAATGGGCTCTAGAAAATATTCATTGAGTTAGAACTGACACCGATTGAAACTCCATCCCAAATTCATGGACTCCGAAATATGCAACTCTAACTTTTGGAAAAATCGAAGAAACCCCAACTTCTATAAACTATTATAAGAATACTTTATATAGTTTATGTTTATTTTTATAAGTCGGAACTTCAAGATTTTACTAAAGTTCAGGGCACAATCATTGAAGTTATCAACTTGTAGAAATTAAAATTTCACCAAAAAAATATACACGAATGAAATAATAATTTTCATATTATTTCACGTACCTATTTCGTTCGAATAGCTAAGATTAATTATGAAAAGTTTTAGCAGCAACTTTTTTCTAATGTCAAAGATTTCCTAATGGATAACCTCCTCTTTTATCCATCGCTAAACTATATTCTTTACAAAGCTTCGTATTAATAGAAGAGTTGTGATGATTGTACGGGTTTGCCGAAAATTACATTGTATATATAAGATAATTTTTTATTTTTTATGTATATTTATAAATTTTAAATTATGTGAATACAAGACTAAAGGTTGACTTGATATTCAGATGATGTTCAAATCACTATATGGATCCACCACGGTGGTAGCAACCAAAAAAACAAGAGCCAAGGGAAGAGGTTGAATTGAAACAAATACCCAACAAACTAAAAGTATTAAGCATACAGACTTTTTGTTCTTGGAGATAATTGCTTTTTAATTGAAAATATATATAGAGAACCTTTTTATTGAATTTTGTTTGGATGGGCATTATAGGTAAAACGGCTTTATAAAAATATGTGCTTTTTTAAGGTGATTTATTTTTTTGACTTATTTTAAGCGCAAATTGACTTATGGAATTTTAAATAATTAATTATTTTATTTTAAAATTTAAGACCAACATAATTAAAATTTATTTGCTTTATGGTTTGTATAATAAATGAATTTTTTTAATTAGTCTCCACATTCTTTTTTTTTCTCTTATTTGTTGTTGTTAAAAAAGGGACACTTATATATATTAGAAATTTTTAGTAATGTGGCCAAGTAATATAAGACGGAGAGTACTTCATTTATTAACTCTTAAAGAAGGGAAAAGTCAAAAGTGAACAAGCAAAAAGTGCACGGAGAAAATAAATGTGTCGGAGAATTATAATTGGGCATGTGTATTCAAAAGAGAATAAATATTCTCTTTATGACATATGTTCTGGGATAAAAAAGTAGTTTTAAAGTGAAACTATAGTAATATGTACTTCATTTATTAATTCTTAAATGAAAAGTCAAGTATAGTAATGTGGCCAAAGTAATATGAGTGTCTTAATTTTTAATTCTTAAAGAATGTGAAAAGTCAAGTAATGTGGCCAAGTTTGAATTGCCAAACATGTCTATTTACTTTAAAAGTATCTTTAAGGTTTGTATTTTGAAAATAACTTTTAAAAACATTCTAATTGTTATTATATATAACATATACAAAATGTACTTTATGTACCATCACTTTAGTTATAATTAAAAAATGGAGTTTAAAAATTAAAAACATATGATGAAATTAAGTCTTTGAGATGGAAACGATCGGACTTTTTTTCTCATTGTCATGACAATGAAAGTTGTTCATCGATGTGAAAAAGAAAATTTAAGAATATGAAGGAAAATTAATATTTTAATTCTAGATTTTTCTTTAAATTCTTTAATATCTTATATGTATCGACAAAAGTTGATATCCATTTCAATTAACTAATTGTTCATATCGAAACATAAGAACCATTGTTGTATATATTGGATTTTTTAAAAGCAAAACTAATAATTTTTTTAATTAAATTACTTAAAAAATATATTATAATTTTCTATATTAACAATTATGGATAAAAAGAATTATTACAAAGAAATCAAAATTAGAAAGATATATGTTATATCGTAAATTTCAACAATGAAAATATAAAGTAATACATTTTACAAATGGGACGGTGGATGTACTTCATTTATTAATTCTTAAAGAACCCAAAAGTCAAAGTCAACAAGTATTCCAAAAATAAATGTGAAAAATTTTGAAGTGCATATGTGTATACATGAAGAGCCTATGACATATGCCTTTTACTAAATACCAAGATGGGAAAGATTTAATTAATTTTATCTCACGCAATGGAATAATTTGGACATATATTTTTAGTAATGTTGAGTACTTTATTTATTAATTCTTAAAGAACTTGAAAAGTCAAAAGTCAACAAGTATAAGTGCATGGAGGAAATAAAATATGAGAATTAAAATTGAGGTGCATACGTGTATACGAGAGAAGAGATAAATATTCGATTTATGACATATGTCCACGCGGGATTAAAAAGTAGTTGGTTTGTGATTTATATAGCTTGTGATAAAATTTGTATTTATATATAAAATAGATAATAGAAATATAATATATTATATTATATAATATAATATAATATAATAGAAATAGATGGGTACAACATGAAATGCTCTATGTACAATTTGTTAATGCGGTGTTGGTCCTCCTTCGGCACTTATATACATCAAATACTTGTACCAAAAGCTTTATAATTGTCACGCAATGAATGCTTGTACTATAAGCCCATCCTTGTACACTTTACTCAATTATTTTTTTCATGGACATATGTCATATTTTTAATTTTCATTTTTTATGCAATTTTAAATCTCCGAACATTTATTTCCTCCGTGCACTTTTACTTGTTGACTTTTGACTTTTCACTTTTTTATTTTATTTAAATTTTAATTCTCCTACACAAATTTATTTCCTGCTTTTAAAAATTCTTTAAGAATTAATAAACACGTGGATATAATAAGTCTTGAATATTTATTCTCTTCTCATATATATATACACGTATGCATTTCAATTTTAATTCCAGAAAATATTTCATTGAACTTTTACTTGTTCACTTTTGACTTTTCACCGATTGAATATTTATTCTCCATACATGTATGCACTTCAATTTTAATTCGACACATATTTATTTCTTCGAAATATGGGACCGAAGGGAGTACTTCATTTATTAATTAATTCTTAAAAACAAGTACGAGCCAAGTAATATGGAACGAAAGTACTTCATTTATTAATTCAACGTGAAAAGTCAAGTGATTTGCCCAAGTAAAGAAAGAATAAATATTTATATAATATATGTCTACGTGGGATTTATTTTTATAAGTCAAAAGTGAACAAGTAAAAGTCGGAGGAAATAAATAAGTGCATACGTTATACATAAAGAATAAATATTAAATACATGACATATGTCCATTGAGATAAAAAAAATAGTTGGTTATCAAGTTATATAGCTTTTAGTATAAGCATTAAAGTGTACAAAATTTACAAGCATGAGAAGCTGTGTTCGTCCTCCTTCCATGCTTATATATAATATAAATAAAAATTAGAAGAAATAGGAATATGGAAAGAAAATAAATATTCAGTAAAAACGTGAAAAGTCAAAAGTAAACAAGTAAAAGTGCACGGAGGAAATAAATTTCAGAATTAAAATAGAAGTACCTATTTAGAATAAATATTCTTTTATGATATATATCCACTGGGATTTATTAATTATTAAAGAATGTGAAAAGTCAAAAGTGAACATATATTAAAGTGCACGGACGAAATAAATTTGTGTAGGAAAGTTAAAATTTGAAGTGCATACGTCTATAAGAGAAGAGGAATAAATATTCTCTTTTGACATATCCAGGATATAAAAATAGTTGAATAAAGTATTATATCTTTATTCATTGCGTGTACAATTTGTAGCTCATAGTGGGAACAACTATATTCGTACCCCCACCGCACCTTTGTATTATATATAAGTGTGGAAGAGGGACCAACACAGCATTGAAAATTTGACAAATTTAAGGAGCCCCCTTAATCCTCATACACCAGTGAACTAATTCGCGCTCGCGCGATTATAAAACTCTTATTGAATTTATGAAATTTTCAATATTCAAATCATAATATACTTTTAATCGTTTTTAGTCCTCATATTCAAATGGATTAGGTTTTATGTTCTAAAGTATTTTATTATTGTCACTAAGGTTAATTCGTTTTCTTTAATTGTTTTTAACAATTATGGGTTTTTAATCTTCCAGAAATTTTTGAATTTTATATAATGATATGATCTATATAGGTGGAACATCGTTTAAACATAGTTTTCCTTTGTTCATTTTAATTTACGGGTTTTAATCTCTTTATGTCGATATGCGTATAAATTTTAACATAGTTTTTCTTTGTTCATCAAATATATTAAGTTATTGTCTAACTTTTCTTCTCTTTCTTTCAAGAGTTACTTTTTAATTCTTTCTCATTTTTTAAAATTTCCGAAAAGGAAAATGTATCAAAAACAACGTCTACAACAAAAGTAATAAGAAAAGGGGAGAAAAGCACATAAACGAAATCTCTTAGATTAATTTTTGCTTTATCATTTTCCTTCCTTTTACCTTTCTTTTCTCTTCTTCTTTCTTCCTTCCTTCCTCGCCCATTCATTTTAAGACAGAGTAACTATTCTTTCTTCTTCTTCTTTCAAATCACATTCTTTATAACTAATAACTCTACTCTAAAGTTACTCTTTTTCATCCTCAAAATCATTGAAACTATACTAAAAATTTCACAATTTAAAAAATAATAATTCTCATTTCATTTAAAATGTTCTCCTATGAATTCAACACCCAATACCGTAAAAAAAAAAATTATATTTTAAAAAAACAATATCGTTGAAAAAGGAGAGAGAATTCAAAATAGAATGAAATTGTCAAGCTTCAATTCCATTGAAAATCCTATTGATAATTGAGAAATTTATCATTTACTAATCTCTTTTTAGTGAAAAGATGTAAAATTATTTGGTAAAGGTAATTGTAAAATAACATCTTCACTTATTATCATTGATATATATTTTTCCAACCTTAGCGTTAATAGCAAAGCAACAAAAGCATGCTTACACTATCTATAAAAATAGCAAGAGAAAGAAGTACAAATTGTTTAAAAAAGAAAAAACAACAATTGGGATTAAAAACTTTAGTACATGGAAAAACCTGTTTTCGATTCGAGAAAGTTCGTACCCATTAGAGATCAAAACAGAAAGAAGAAGAAGAAGAGAATAACACAAATAGAAATTATAATAATAAGCCAAAAATAATAGTATCATAAAATCACCAAACCACAAAATAGGGGAATATTGCATCCATATGAACTCATTACTCAGCTACTTCCAATCTGCAAAAAAAAGCCATGTACTAAAAATAACAATATTATGTTCTAGAAATAAAAAAGTAATAGAAACAAAGTCCGAAAGAAGGTCCATAGCTTTAGAATTAAGCACAATGTATTGCAATGTTGTTTGTGAAATATTTCCTTGAAGATGAAAGAATACGTTGCGTCACTGAACCATTCCATCCATATAGATTAGAGAGAATACGCCTTAGATCCAAAAAAACTCATAGAGTAAATTTTTGGACAATGAAAAAGTTTGATGCCATAAAATGATATTTTTATAATTAAGGAATAGCAATTATTGTGGAAGATGAAGAGTCAAACAATCTTATTTGATGATATGGGAATTATTTTAGATATGACTAATTACTTTCTACTGTTACAATTTTAGGGTAGAGACCGAAGAGGATAAGATCTTCCCAGCGTTCTTTTTCCTAAACGTCTTCCTATAATTAAGTAATGTATTTAGTACTACTTCTAAATTTTTAGAAATGAGTTAAACAGATTGATCGTGGGCTGATTCATCCATTGGTCTGGACTGAATGCTACATTTATTGCTTTGAGGCTTTTATTAATCCATAGGTTAGTAGTAGAAATCAACCAAAAATTGTAATAAAAATGAAAAAAATGTCAAAAAAAAATAAGAAAAAAAATAAACGTATAAAACTCATATCACCTTATCTATATATATTTCTAACTATTATATATAAGAGAGAACAAAAGGACTTTTGTAGTCCTCACAAAACTTTCCCAAAAAATATTAAACTTTTCAATTAATTACTTTTAGGTCCTAACCTTATTTTTTAAAGTCAAATTTATTTTTTGTTCTTATGGTCTAAGATCTCTGTCGAACATTCGCCTTATTTACCCGTTTTCTATCGTATTCGACTGGAGTTGCCTAATCCGCATTCGTGTAGCAGTGTCCCTATCGGGGGAATCCTTACCAAGAATTTTTTTCATACCCGGCTCGACCCCAAAACCCCGGTTAAGAGACAAACAACCCCATCCGCCGCACTTTATTTTCTTGTTGCTTTCTTTTTATGTTAAAATTAAATAAAAAAAACTAGCTATTCTTGCTTCTTGTTGCTCTTTGTTTCATTATTATAGATTTTTACATGTAAACATTTCTTTTACTTTATATTTATACTTTAATGGGCTCATATGTGTTTTACCAAGATTAGTACAAAAATGATTTTCAGATAGTTTTAAAAATTATTAAATGATGCCATATAATGTTAAAATAAAGACAATATTATCAGTTAAGATCGGGTTATCTTTAAAATCTCTTGTTTGGTTAACTAAAATTAATCTTTTAAACACAAAATGAGTTTTAAAGGAGTTAGAGTGTCCCACCGATTTGATCGGATTCGCGTAGCACTTTGGTCCAAACCGTATTGTTAAAAATTCATTAAATATGTACAAATTATTAACTTAGAACTAAATAACTTAAAAAATTAGGATTCGAAACTCATTTTTTTCTGATATCATCGCGTTGATTAGAAAAAGCATCAAAATGAAAGTTAAGATATTAAAGAAATGAAAGTTTCTTTTATAGTTATAATACCTTATTTTTTTAATTATTACCAACATAAATTATATTTTCTTAATTAAAATATTACTTTTTAAGGAGTCCCCTTAATCCTCTGAAATTAGTATTATATATAGATTCGAATCCTGGACTTGTATTCAATTTCCTTGTTCAAATTACCCTGCGGCCTGCGAACTCGAAAAGTGTCAAATGGACTAGCAGTGTTCCATTTCATGGCGATCACTCCTTTTTCTTCAGTGACACCCAAGTCCACCATTTTCACATTTAGAGCTCCTCATTTCCAACACATTTGTAGTTATCTCTCAACTCTTTCTCAGCTTTTCTCCCAACAAACCACTAATCCCACCAACACCAACAAACCCAAAAATGCCAAACCCCTCAATAATCCCAAACCCAAAACACCTTCTTCTTCCAAATCCAAAAAAGCTGCAAACATTGCACATATCATCAACACAAACCCATGGTCATCAAATCTTGAATCATCCCTTTCCACCCTCACTCAACCTTCCCTCACACACACCACTATCCTTCACACACTTCGCTTCATTAAAACACCTTCAAAAGCCCTTCACTTCTTTAACTGGACACAAAAAACAGGTTTTACACACACCCAACAATCGTATTTTCTCATGTTGCAAATTCTTGGCAATGGCCGTAACTTAAATTCAGCAAGAAACTTCATTTTATCTATACCAAGAAGGTCTAATGCTACTGTACTACTTCAAGATAAGTACTTTAACATCTTGATTCGAAGTTATGGTAAAGCTGGGCTTTTTCAAGAATCATTAAAGGTGTTTAAAATGATGAAATCGCTTGGAATTTCACCCTCTGTGGTTACATTCAATAGTTTGTTTTTAATTTTGCTTAAAAGGGGTCGAACCGGTATGGTTTACGAGTTGTTTGATGAAATGCTCAAGACATTTGGTGCTAAGCCTGATTTGTATACTTTTAACATTTTGATTAGAGGGTTTTGTATGAACTCTATGGTTGATCAAGGGTTTAGGTTTTTTAAGGAAATGGAAAGGCATGGATGTGATCCGGATGTTATTACGTACAATACTATTATCGACGGTTTGTGTAGGGCTGGGAAAGTAAAGATTGCACATAATGTGTTAAAGGGTATGGTTAAGAGAGGTCATCAGTTGAGTCCAAATGTTGTAAGTTACACCACTTTGGTTAGAGGATATTGTGAGAAGCAAGAGGTCGGACGGGCTCTTGATGTTTTTGAGGAAATGATAGATTGTGGTTTAAAACCGACAAGTATTACTTATAATACTCTTGTACAAGGTCTTTGTGAGGCTAAAAAATTTGACACAATAAGAGAGATCTTGGAAGGGACTCTAGGAGGTGGAGGTCTTATTCCAGATACATGTACTTTTAATACATTGATTACCTATCACTGCAATGTGGGAAATCTGGATGAAGCGATGAAGGTTTTTGAGAATATGTCGAACTTAAAGGTCAAACCTGATTCAGCAGCATATAGTGTCGTAATACGTTGCTTTTGTCAAAAGGGATACTTTGATAGGGCAGAGAAATTATTTGATGAACTAATGAAGAAGGAGGTATTGCGCTGTGATGATGGTTGTACACCTCTCGTTGCAGCATACAACCCCATGTTTGAGTATTTGTGCAAGATTGGCAAGACAAACAAGGCTGAGAAAGTGTTCAGGCAGCTAATGAGAAGAGGAACTCAGGATCCTTTTGCTTATGAAATCCTGATCACAGGGCATTGTAGAGAAGGCACATTTAATGAAGCACATGAACTATTAGTTTTAATGTTGAGGAGAGATTATATTCCTAATATTGAAATTTATGAGTCCCTAATTGAAGGTTTGTTGCAAAAGAATGACCCTAAAGTTGCTTACGATACTCTAGAGAAGATGTTGAAAAGCTCCCATCTTCCGAGATCTTCAACTTTCCATCAAATCCTTACAGAACTTATCAAGAAGAATTGTGCAATTGAATGTGCTTCCTTGGTGACACTAATGTTAGATAACAAAGTTAGACAAAACATCAGCCTTTCAACTGATACTGTGAGGATACTCTTCCAAATGGGATTAAGGGAGAAAGCTTTTGAGATTCTCAGGCGCCTTTATGAAAATGAATACATGGTAAATATGGAAGGCTTGGTTGTTTTCCTTTGCCAGTGTAGAAAGTTATTGGAGGCACGTGAACTATTGCTATTTAGCTTAAGTAAGGATCATATTCTGAATGTAGATACATGCAGCACTCTCTTATCTTCTCTCTGCAAAGCGCGTAGAGCTTCAGAAGCATTTGAGATTTACTATGAGTTGCTCGAGAAAGGAGTCCAACAACCATTAAAATGCCTAGAAGAGTTAGGACTTGTTCTTGAAACTGAAGGAAGAACTAAGGAAGCTGAATTTGTTAAGAAGAGAATCTTAGGCCAATCGCAGTCCGATAGATTGGTTCAAACTTGTGCATCTGAAGGATATATATGTAATGTGTAGCATACAAGAGTTCTATTGTTTCTCCAATCATTATCTTAACCACATTTTATTCTGAAAAATAATGGTTGCAAATAATAGTTGGCTTACATGGGTGATGCTAGCTGGGATGGATGCCTCTGGAATGTGTCTAAGAGTGCTATCAGGTTAAAGACTAGAAAATTAGCAGTCCTCAAGGTCTCTGGTTCACCATTTGGCCTTTCAGGCGGTTATTAAGAGAAATATGGTTCAAGTGCATGCGGAGGGGATAGGTTCTATGCTTAATTGCAACAACGTTGGACATCTTAAACAGTCAAAACCTCCATATTTCTCAGATGAACAATTTGGCACTGACTTGACAACTTTAATAATGTTTCATTCTCCAATTTTCAGTCGTTACTGAGTCATCTGATCTTCTTCCTACCAAGCAATAGCAATGATATACAATTTTTTAAAGCTTTTGCTAGATGCCCTGGCTTCTGCAGAAGTTAAACCAAGGGCCTGATAGAATTGTACCTTGAAGTTTATACATTTAGATTTTTGGCTTCTGTAAAAAATCTTTCAAATAAAAAGAGTCAATTTTTATTTGAGTGACATTCTCCATAATATGCTTCTCAGTTCTCATGGGGGGTGTCTGTTTTTTATGGAATTGAACTAGATGTACTATAGCTTTCTTTACCATAGGATTAGAAATATATGATCTATCATGCATGCTGGGAATTGACACAGAGGAATGGTAGAATACGTGACCGGCATTATTCACCTGCAAAGCTCTATTTCTTACAACATTTTCATTTACAAAGTTTAATCAGCTGATTATCTCACTGCTGATGCCTTTAGAGACAAGAGATTATCCAAATCTGTGATATTTGCACTGCAGCCATCCTGAGGGGGGCCAAATATCTCCCAGAACCTAAGAGTCTCATCTGCTCCAGCCGATACCACAGTCAAACCATCAGGGCTCTGCATGAAAAGAAGGATAGTTACCATCTCAATTTTGATAAAACTATTACTCCTACTTTCTTTGATGTCTAAGTCTCACCTGGGAGAGATGCAAAATTCTTGATGAAGAAGCATGACGCATTGGCTCTCCTATTCTAGCCATTGAAGGATAACTCCATAAACACAACTGACAAGGAGATTCACCCGTTCCAAATCCATGGCCACTTAATATCTCTTTGTGATGCCTGTTCCATTGAAGTCCACAAATCTGCCAATTTCATTCACAAAAATACCACGTATATGATCAAAATATTTATGATGGAAATTTGTGACAAATCTATAAATTGAAATATCATTGCTCAAATAGTCAAATTAGTGGAAATTGGGAACTCTAGCATCCATGCAGACTTTGCTATAAGATAGCAAAAGTGATGTTAAAACTTGCCTGAGCTCCAGTTTCAGTGGTGCTGATGCATGTCCCTTTTTGTGTGTTCCAAATCTTAAGACATCCATCATCTATTCCCCCTCCAGAGGCTAATACATCACTGTTATATGGACACCAAGCTAGGGCCTTTACTGCAGCATGATGTTCACTGAACCGGTGCATATAATGTCTTGAGCTCATCTTGGAAATATCCCAAATGTACACCAGATTGTCATTTCCACCACTAGCAAGTGCATTCCCCGTGCTAGACCACTTCACACCACAAACTTCCCCTCCATGTACTCTCGTTAGACAGACCAAACTATTTCTTGCTCTCACTGCCAATGAGACTTGCAAGTAAGTAGGCTGCTGTTATAAGGTAGATCAATTAACTATAATATGAGTATAAAAGACTTAGTACTACCATCATGATTAATAATAGCTCTGTCTTTACTCCCTGAGGTTAAAATATGACCATTCCATGCAACACAACCCACTCTGCTCTGATGGCCTTGCAGGTCTCTCACCTGTTTATGTGAGTAAAAGGAGTCTAATTACTTGGACAAACACAACAAAAAGAGCACTTTTTCTACTATAATGTTACCAACATTAAACTAGTCTTACAAGCTTGGAAGTCTGAGCATCCCAGAGCTGGAGTTTGGAGGAATTACAACCAACTGCTATTGTTTTTCCATCATCAGACCATGCAACACTAGTAGGATAATCGTGTTCACGCTTTACTTCCATCAATATCTGTGCTTTTTGCACTTGAGCATTCCAGATGTACAAAATTGATCCGAGAACAATAGCAAGTATGTTGGATTTTCCCCAATCCATAATATTTGAGTAATAGTCATCTGACAAAAGAGGAGCATCTAGAGCTCGAGTTGCTTTCTGCATATAATAATATCCCAACAAGTGACACATCAAAATAAGCATCATTTCCTAAAATTAGAGATTCTTTGTCACAATCAATGGTCTCATGATAATCTTCATGTAAATTCAAACCAATGGAAATTTTACCAAGGGAAACTTTCGATATCGCCTATTGTCATTGTTTTGCAGGGGAATTTCTTCATCACTACGCCGCATTTCATCAATTAAACGTGTGGATTGTCTACTCGATTTGGGACTCCCTCTAAAAACCAGCATTCTGAATGGTCTTCCTTCCACATCCAACTTTAAATTTTCTTCCATCTTCTTTCTATATTCATTCTATCAAAAGGAACTCCAATGACAAAACAAAAGTATCATGCTACAAAACAAGCAAAACTAAAATGGGGTTCCAGAAACAGAATTTCTTTCACAATCAGAAACCAATCAAGAAATGATAAGGGTTGAGGAAGAAACTAACATTGAACTTGGGTTTTCCGAGTTTCTTGGTTCTGTTGGTGAGTAATGTGTGCGCTTGATCAAGATCCATCAGGCTTCTATTCGGTATAAATCTATCTCCCTTCATCACAAACACTCAAAATCATATATATATCGATCCATCAAAATACAAAACTAGAAATTAACAAATGCAAAAAAAAAAAAAAAAAAAAACACTTAAAGAAAAGGGTAATGTGCATTACAGGAAAATCATAGTCCACTGGACTGCTTAGAAGGCGAGTTGGAGAGTACCAATCTGGTTGAAATCTTCTTAGTGAATTTTCATCCATTATCGAACATGTCTTGAAAATCCCATTAGCGTTTTTCCAATCTTATTTGTTAATTTCAGAGTTTATAATGCTGTTAAACAAAGAAGACAAAAGAGGAGTAAAGCTTATTGAGAATAGTAGTTATATTAGTTAACGCGCCAAATCAGTTTGTTCAATGCTTTAGGGAGACGTCGGTTTGTTTCCCCAACGGTAAATTAGTATTTCTTTTCTTTTCAAGATAAAAAGAGGAAATTTAAAGAAAAAAACGACAAAAGAGTAAACAAGCCTTTTGTTATTTCCTTTTTATTTTCCTATTTTTGTTTTTTCACCAACAAGACCTTAGAAGTTTTTTTTTTATTATAAAAACCCATAATAAAGTAGGGGACTAATTGGGCGGTAAAAACTAAGAGACCAGTGAAATTGGGATTTGTGATATTACAATTCGAATTGTCACATTTTTTATCACGGAAAATATCCTTGTGATTTAAGAAACATTAGTCTTCTGTCTAAATAATAATTACAAAAAAGACACGATCTTATTCATAATTATAAATCTATAAAAGATACAAAGATAATTTTCCCTGACTTATGAATTTATCCACCAACGAAAAAAGAAGAAGTAAAGTTTGGGAAACAAAGAACGATATGACACGTCGCTCGTTTCTTTTGTCACGAATATGAATCTTCCTTGTTTTCCTATTTAAGTCGCTTTCCGAGGTGGAATCTTCTAGTTCTTCCTATTTGACCCGAAACCGATCGATCTAGCCATAAGCAGGTTGAAGAGAGCTCTAATAGGCCTTGGAGGACCGAACCCACGTATGTGGCACAATACAGGGATGACTTGTGGCTAGGGGTGAAAGGCCAACCAAGATCGGATATAGTTGGTTTTCCACGAAATCTATTTCAGTAGAGCGTATGATGTCGATGGCCCGAGGTAGAGCATATAATTTTGCTTTTCCTAGCTTTTCTATTGCCATTTATGTAGTTGCCCTCATGTAATTATGGAAAAGTCAATGTTTGAAACTCAAGAGGTGCATGCTAAAGGCGAAGGGCTGGCCAGAATTGCTGGATACCTAAGAAGAATGAATAACTATCCTTAATTTGGCCAATGTGAGTTGCGGTGTTGCGGGAGGAAGTAGATATCGAAAGGATATAGAGATAGATCTTGTTAAGTAGAGAGTGAGGAAGTAGATGGGGCTAAAGTTATATGCATATTTTCCCTGATAATAGAAAATCAGTTACCAAAAAAAGAAAAAATAAAAAAAATTCATCCTGCGCTATGTTACATAACATGCTGAATAGTTTCCATTTTCCTTAGAAATTTTCCATTTGTACTGTCATGTTTAGTGGCCTGTGCGAAGGACATATGGCCTGTGCGAAGGACATATTCATACATTTAATATTTCATTACAGCATTGATCATTGCTATATCTCGAGTCAAATATCTGACTAGGTTAAAATTTATTAAATAAGTAATGACAAAATTTTAGTCAGAATCTCAAAATACAGCGCTAGTATTGCAAGTCAAGTCAACTTAAAATTCACATATGTTCACATATAACGTTAAACTTGTTTTCATTCGCTCAAAATGATTGTAAAGCTTAAACCATTAATCACTATTTGAGTTTAATACAATCATTATCTTACATTATTACGTTTAAAAACTATATAGTGAGAAAACAATCTTCCTTAAAACGATTTTTTTCTTTTACAATTAACGAGTATCTTAGTAAAAATCAACTTTTTGAGGGAGCTATTCCCCACTGTTAGATTCATTCCGAGATTATAATGATTCATCATTGTTTGAACGAACAATTTCCTTTTATATAACATTTATTTTTTGAGTAAATTAATTACTTTTGCTATCAAAATTAATCAACTTACAATTACCTCCCAATATAAATTTGTATAGAAATTGACTTGATGTGCGTTATTGACTAAAAATAAATAATCTGTTAGTGTTAAAATCACTGTTTACCCTAACTGCATTCCTCTTGGAATTTTTTCGATGGACGGCTTAAGCTTCGTCTCAGGAACCAAACAAAGACGGTCAAGACCGCAAGATGGTACAAATTGCACAAGGCTCCAATTAAAAGAACAAAAAGATTCGTCTACATTCAGCTCATGCAATATGCTTAAAAAGAAAAATACAAGTGCAAACTGCAGATGTGCAAAGAACAATAATGACATAACTCAGTTACTGATCAAGCATCCAACCACAGTAATCCAAGGCGCAACGCCAAGTTCAGCAGAACAAAGTTGAAATCCTACCGCCGCATAGCTGGTTTCTCTGGCTACTAACAACTATTAAATACTTTACCCAAAAAAAATATAAACTTATATGCTGATGGCAAGGAAATCCAACATTCTCCAAAGAACCAAAGGGGAATTAAGTTAAATAACAAACGAGGGCCAACCCGATTATTGCTTGTGCTAAACTGATAGGCTGATGGCAAGGAAATCCAAAATTCTCCAAAGAACCAAAGGGGAATTAAGTTAAATAACAAACGAGGGCCATCCCGATTATTGCTTATGCCCATGAAGGTCTGCTCTCCCTTGCAATATCAGTCTTGATCCACTTCTGAATCCTTTTCACAACAAAGAAATACTGCCAAAAGCATGACAAAGGGGGGTTGGTTAGCCATACAATAAATCCAATACTTATTAAAGCACAAAGTGTACTTCAGATTGAGAGCTCACTTGGAATGCTAATATAAAAGGAATTAGCACTTTGCCCCTATTGTTGGGATTTGGACCTTCAATCAGTTTTTGGTCAACCAAAATACCCTTGCTTCCACTTAAAACAGCATCTGTAATAGTTTGGACTAAATTGGGTATCCATGCAGTTCCACTTGGAAGAATCTGTGAACAATACAGACCATTTTAAAAAGGTGGTACATGCAAAAACGATGATATATAATAGAAACGAATTGAAGAATAACTCACACCTTTTCGTCACTTTCATTCTTGTTACATCTGCCACTATTCTCCACCAAGACAACAGGAATTGAAGCAGCCTAACAGCAAAGACAGCAATATAGTTAAGCAAAAATGATCAAATATAACAGTAGTGCAAAACATATCACAGGAGCAAACGATCTTGTTATCGCTGGTCCAGGACTCTACGTAACTTGCAAGCAAGATGGCAGGTTTGCTAGCAAAATTGCTCTACAATACCACTTCCATTCTCTTGCTTCACAAAGAAGAAGAAAGAAAACAGAGGGGAAACTGATTCTTTGCCCGCTGGTTTAGTTTTCAATATGTTACCTTTAACTATCAAAAGGAAGCCCCCCCAAAAAAAGGGAAAGACAGCCTTTAACTTTTGTCGTAGTCCCTCCCCAAGTTTCTTTTTTTTTTTTTTTTTTTTTTTTTTTGAAACAGGTAACATGTCCCTCCCCAAGTTTCTTAACCGAGGTCAAGTCTTGTTCGAGAACCAACATATATGTGTATCAGACCCCCCCCCCCCCTTTTCTTTTTACAAGTATCAGAGACCGATGAAAGTATAGATTTCAATTAGGGTTCTTTTATACATTCCGTGTCTGCAGATGACAGATTGTCTAACAAAGACAACTGCTGGGGAAAAAATTAACTTTTGCTAGGAAAGGCTCTTCATTAGCTGATGTTTGACAAAGTACCAGCCATGATCTGCCTCCCCGCGTATGTCATACACATAAATTAAAACATGTGCTAAGTATGTTTAGAGCCAAAGAAAAGGAAGCAGTCACAAATACCGCCTGACAACTGTACGGAAAGGCCAAGATCATGAACTAGCCCAGAAGATGCCATGTTGTAGAATGTAAAATAAACACATTAAGGGAATTTCCGGGAGAAGATTATGAACTAGACCAGAAGATGCCATGTTCTAATCACCGCTCAAAGAGAATTCGGGGAAAGGAGATGATTAATTGATCCCTGTTTGGCAATCACCAGAAGCCGGAAGACACTCGACATGGAAAGGAAGCAAGTGCAAAAACGATGTGACTTCTTCCTAATAATGGTGACAAAAACAATCCATCTTTGAGTGAAGGACTTCAAGAGAGGCACTGCCATGTATGTCCCATACAGTGTCAAACTCAAGCATCTTTTAATCAGACACAGAAGCTCCAACAGCTGAAAACATGATTCCGGAGAGTACAACAAAAAAAGGATCTATATTCAAATTGCGCATGCGAATTTTTATTCCAGGGAAAGTGAATTGTACAAGATTGTGATTCTCCTAGAAATATAACTTGAGCAAGAAGAGAGTACAATATTGTGACCAACCTGAATCTCTTGTTTCCTAATTCGAGCCCCCATTCGGACAATTTTCAAAAGCGCATCTGATCTTCGGGACGTGAACTCTTCATAAGTCAATCCATCAGGGGGGGAAAGCTGAGCATGAGTGAGAACCACAATTCCTCGGCGCCATATTTCCTTGCCAAAACTTTCGGTAATAGCCTTCACAATCTGCTTATCCAAGTTATCCACTCTATATGCATCCAGACGATCCACATAAAGCAAAACATCGATTGTCTTGTTCAAGAGGAACCTGTTTGAAGTCAATTACCAAAAGAAGATCACTATATGAAAATAAAGGAAAGAAAAAAGACCAAACAAATTGAAAAAAGGAAAGAACATTAAGGGTTTGTTTGGTTTGTTGGATAAAGGATCACAATCCTGGGATAAAACGTGGGATTACTTTATCCGCCTTTGGTTGAATTTTTTATTCTGGGATTTGTGCAACTGCGGTATTAATTTTACACCACATCCAATGCGGGATAACAATCCTGGGATTACTGATCACGGGATAAACACCAAAATGACCAAAATATCCTTTTCCAAGACTCTTCTCCCGAAGTCCTTTAAATAATCTAAGGTTAAAATCAAAATAAAAGTTTATCCCAACTTATCTAGTGTAAAACCAAGCACGTTATTTATATTATACCCCCTATATCCAATTTTAGTCCAATGAAACAAACATCTACCCATAAAAGTATATCCACTAAATAATCCCGTCATTATAGTCCCGATATAACTTGTTCGCAATACACGACCCCTAACAGGATTAAGCACAAGAATATATTGTCAGCTTGCTAACCCTTACTTCTTTATGAGATCAAGAGCTTGGTCATTGACATATCCTCCTTCAACAAGCCCTGGGGTGTCAATTATGTTTAGTGTAAACCCGGCTCGTGAACGCGAAACCATCACCGGTCTGGGAGTTTCTGACTGAAATATCAACAACTTTATTTCAGTATCCATAACAAGAAGAAAGGCCATAAAACCGTTCACTTCTTCAATTCAATGCTGCAGCAATACATACCTGAAATGCACTAACAGCAACTGCCCTTTCCCCGATAATTGAGTTCACCGTTGACGATTTTCCAACACCTCCTTTCCCCATTACTAGGATCGTCAAAGTACTGACATTCTACGACAAGTTAAATAAAGAGAGTTGCATTATATCAGATGGTAGCTTATAGCAAGTGAAAATCAACTATTTTGCACTAATGCAACACAAAACAAATGAATATTTTTTGTTAAGGAGCATAAAAATTAAATGAATATTAACAGCAAAGTACTAAGCACTGTCTACTCTGGGGAAATAACAAATACTAACACCTCCACTCTTTACAGTTCAACTGAACTACTAACAGGTACTACTTTCGTCACTATTTTATGCACTACCACAACTTCCAAAAATACAAATTCCCTTACTTCCAATTGTAAAATTTCAATGCAACAATTCTTATCAAACTAAACTTAATCTTTTTTTATAACCGTGGTGTCCTGGATTTGAACCAGAGACCTCATAGTTCTCAACCCACTTCATTGACCACTATCCCACACCCTTGGGTGCACTAAACTTTTTAACAAATACAATATTTTCTCTACCGTTAATACAATAACATACTAGACCAGCCTGTTATAATAATTCCATAAGCACTTCGCGAAGAAACGGCACACAGATAAGCTAGCCCTATGTTCGGATGTCACTTGAAAGATCCTGCAATATTGTTTTATGATGACCCAGACAAGGGAGTACACTATATCGTTCCAAAAGATTATTTTGCACTGTGACTCTGTGAGCTTGGTTAACTGGGGCAATGAGGAGCTACACAAGCTGCTACAGACCGTCTATCCTATGGACAAAGGGGAGTGGAATATTGACCACAGGGTGAGAGAAACTTATAAACGAAGACTAGTGATTGGTCAGCAAAAGAAATCAATTATCAGCTAAGTTACTCGGACTCGGGTGCGGGTGTCCGACACGGGTATGGATCCCAAGGTCGGATCCTTCATTATCAAAACTTTGGGATTCGGGGATACGGATCTAGGTATGGGTACCGGTGCGGGGATCCGGCAAAAATAAATTAAAAATCTAAAAATATAGCTATAAGAACATGCATAATTATGAGATATGATGTCAAAAGGTTAATATGCTAATAATTAATTTAGATATTATCCCTCTTTTCAATGAGAAAGAAAACATTTATAAATAGCACAATTAGGTTAATTAATAAAATTTGGTTACTTAGAGCATATACTAATTTGTAATATATATGAAGTTTATTTAAATGAAAAATGTGTGCCTTCAAAGCATATACAGTTATATTTAATTTACAATTAAAAAATTGTTTATTATGTATATTAAAACTCTAATTATTATTGGTGCAATTAAAATTAATCGCTAATTATTATTGGTACAATTAAAACTCTAATTTTTATAAACTTAAAACTCTTGAAGAGATAGTATATGTAATGTTTATCTCATAAGCCGACGTGGCAGCATATTAGCAAAGGGTTAATTAACAAATTGGTCAATTCCTAATTAGGTCTCTGCGTCTTCTTCTTCTTCTTCGCTCTTTTGCGTCTTCTTCGTTCTTTATCTGAAACTTCTTCCCCAAATCTTTACTTCGGGAAATCAAATCTCAATTTTTCCACAAAATTTGGTCAACACACCCGTTCTCGTTTGACCGGATCCGACACAGATCCCGTACCCTTACCCGTGTCAGAGTCGTGTCGACACAGGTACGGCACCCAAACTGCCGAGTCCGAGTAACTTAGATTATCAGTTTGAATGTAGAACATGAAAACTCTAGACTGTAGAAGTCATGTTAACAGGACTCGGGGTGTGTTCAGTATGGAGGAAACATTTTCTGGAAAATGTTTTCCATTTCTCATGTTTGGCTGGTCAAAATTTTTAGAAAATAATTTCTCCAGGAAAATAAGCTCCTTAAAAATGAGGAGAATGACTTCCTAAATGGAAGTAGGGAGAACAAGTTCCACAAGAGCATTCCACATTGATTGTCTCCTCCCAACCCTCGAACACACCCATCTTCACCCCTACCCCTCACCCCCACCCCCATAGCATTTGTCGGGATTATACAAAAATACTATTAGGACAATATTTTTTGCTTACATACTGAAGACAAGAAAATAAGTAAGAAACCCACTTATTTCCCAGTAGAACATTTTCCTTCATACCGAACACACCCTCGGTCGGTGTCTATTCTGACACCATTATATAAAATGAAACAAGAGAGTAACAAAAAATAATTTGAATTAACACGCATGTAAGGAGAATTGTTAGAAAAGAGATGCACACCTCCTGTTTCAGTTTCCCTAGTAATTCAAGCAACTTTGTTTGAGTGGCAGCAGGAAACTGCTGTATTCCGGCCCATTCTCTAATTATTTGAGATGCCATTGATAGCTAAAAGGGAAAACAACTCCACATTAGAACTAAAATCGCAAGAAAATTAGAAAATCCACTGTAAGTAGACAATTGGAGGAAAAAAAACATAGAAAACGATAGAAGTATACTACAAACCCACGGTACTGATGTACTTCCTCCGTCCCAAAATAAGTGTCCCTTTGGCAAAAAAAAAAAAAAAAAAAAAAAAAAAAAAAAGTCCCAAAATAAGTGTTGCTTTAGGAATTCAAGACAAAAAATAGTAGTATCAATTGTTTCCATCTATACTTGTATTAAAGAACTGTACTTTTTTGTAGTGCTCAATTCACAAGAAACATCCAAAAAATAGGGGTAACAACACTCTGTTTGGATCGTTGTTATGTATTGTTTCACAATGTATCGTATTGTATTGTCTTTTATCGTGTTGTATTGTATCGTACTGTATTGGTCTGACAAATACAACCTTTGGATAGATTGTATCGTTTCCGGTCGTCACATAATGTCACACATCAGCAATTTTGAAGGATAAACCTACCAGTAGAGCTACTATAAAAAGGTAGGATAAGTGATAAAATAGAATTACTAGATAGTAATAAGTAAAGACAAAATGAGACTTTTAGCCGTTACATAACAATCGATTTACTAATACGATACAATAAAATTAGAGTAACACTAAAAACAACTATTGTATTTAAACTAACAACACAATGCGATACATTAAGTATACAACTGAAGAAAAAAGAACATACGAAACCATAAAAGTATACTAGAAAACCTCAGTAATAATCTGTCTGAACCAGTTTAGTCAACTGTAGTGATGAAGTATCTGAAAAAATTAGGGTTTTACTGCAGTAAATAACCCAATCCCAAAACTATAATAGGAAATTATGACTAGTACATCCAACATAAACCATACATATTGGTAATAATTTTCGTGGGTACCTTGTCAACTCAGTAAAGCATAAAAGTTGTGATGAAGAAGAAAAAGAAAGGAATAAAGCATACAATATTTGTATTGAGTGTATATAAAGGAGTTTCGGGCAAAAAAAAAAAAAAAAAAGCTCACCAATTAAATAGAGAAATGCAGTTAATAGGAAGAATTATCCTTGCAAAATCTGCCACTTGAGGAAGAGAGAAGGGTTTAAGAAAGACCTTATCGTCTTTGTATTTTGGTCCGCCCCCTCTCTCTCTCTCTCTCCTGCCCTTTTGGTTGTTGGGGCAACTATGCTTTTATACCAACTTCAATCTACACTTTTGTTATGTTATTATAAAAAGCTTTTTTTTTTTTCTCAGTCTCAAAATAAGTATCACATACATTAACTATAAGGGAAAAGCGTCAAAAATACCCCTCTACTTTAAAAAAATAGCTAAAAATATTCTCCGAATTTATTTTGGGTTAAAAATACCCCTCTCATCCTTAAAGTTTTTAAATATACCCCTGTCTTGACGGAAATTATCCCCCAAAATAACCCGAAATCATTATTTAAACCCATTCCATCATTTAAACCCGACCCAACTAAATAATAACCCATAAGATCCCTTATTCCCCAATTCCCTCAAACTTCAAACCTACGTATTGGGAATAAGGGGATTTTATGGGTTATTATTTAGTTGGGTAAGTTTAAATGATGGAGCGGTTTCAAAAATGATTTCGGGTTATTTTGGGGATAATTTCCCACAAGACAGGGGTATATTTGAAAACTTTAAGGATGGGAGGGGTATTTTTGACCCAAAATAAGTTTGGAGGATATTTTTAGCCCTTTTTCCAAAGTAGAGGGGTATTTTTGACCCTTTTCCCAAACTATAAATACAATGTGAAGTGTATTAAATTACTCTTATTTATTAGATATTTCTTTAGAATTAGTTTCAGCGTACGTGCTTTGCCCGTGACCAAAGCGCGTACCTCATTTGACGATAAGTATTACATGAAAAAATTGGACTTAGCTATGAACTTCGTCGTTAATCCTCGCTATATTGCTTATAGCTAAGCAAGTTTTTTTTATAATTTGTTTCTAATTCGATGCTAAAAAGAATCAGTGACGAATTTACTGTTTAACTTTGCGTTGCTAACTCTGTTTGTTTAGTAGTGATGAATAATATATAAAAGAATATTGAGAGTTTACATTGTTATAATAGGTGTAAAAAAATAATGAAATTCATTTAGAATAGTATTTTATTTTCTTCTATTTCTTACTTTAAACATAGATATAAATTTATACAAAAAGAAAAAGTATGTAAAATCGTAATGAACATCAAAATAGATAAAACATTCATTTAAATGACAAATAATATTATTACATTGAGCCAAATGTTGTCTTTGATGCAGATAATCTAATATCTCTTTATAGCTATAACTAAATTAAATTGTGTTTAAAGTAAAAAACGATAACGTTTTTAAAATTCAAAACGTAAATAAAATAAGGTTAGAACATTCCTAAACTTTTTGTTTGATAAACAACAAAGTTGCTGAAAAAGTTTTCCGTAATAAAAGTAGTTAAAATTCTGTTTTTAATGAGGCACTCTTCTCGTTTATTCACGTTAGAAGATTTTGGAACTGAAAATAATTTGATTCCTTCTTGAAAAGATGGTTAACTTATTGTCTCCTTCTTTCTTTTACTAAATTATTAAAAAACAAAAAAACAATTAGACGTTGAAGCACTCAAACGACCCTAAATACATAAAACCTAATCTAGGAAAAATATAAGATATAAGTACAATTACGAAAATAGAAAAAAAAATGTACCTTTCACGGTGTTGTTCAGGAGTCGAACCATCCTCGTTTCCCTTCTTGCCTCTACCAGCCTGGCCGTAGCTCTTTCCCGATCTTTTTCCCACCGATTTCCTCGTCTGATTCAGTCAAGGTAACACAAGGTAAGAAGAATATAGTATAAAACGTAAAAAATAAAAAGTATATATGTTTAAGTTTCATGTATCCACAAAAGGAAACATTAGATATCGTCTCATTTGAAGTACCCACAAAACTAAATGCCAAAAAGGTACAATCTTTAACAAAAGGTTATTTGCAATAACAATTATAACTTGGTCAATTATAAAACACACGAAAAATATCACAAATCACGAATGCAAACATGAATCTAATTAGATTTCAAATAATTCACAAAATCAAAACATAAAAAACTACCAAGAAAGCACCAGAAACACAGAGGGGGATACTGACCTAGACGATCAAGACCAGCGGGAGGCATTACAACTGGAAAGAAAATAAAGAAAAAGCAACATAAAATTTAATGCTCAAATCCAAAAACAAAACGAAAAAATTCCAGAAACAAAAAATAAAACTATAGACTTTACTTACTTTGTCTCCAATGTTTTGGAAGAAGAACGGTAACAATTTAACATAACAGAGGCTACATCATCCGGGGTCGATGTCCTCCGCAAATAAAAGCAACATAATGTTAAACAGTTGAGGAAAAAAAATGTAACCTGGCTAAAAAAAAGTAAGGGGAAGAGTTTGAATGTAACCCTTCCCAACAACGTTTCGAGGATATCGATTCCAATTACCTGTCCCTCTGTCACGCCCCAAACCTGGACGTAACAGGCATCTGATGTTATGAACAACACCAGAAGCAACTTATGAATCGATAACCATCAAGTCCTTTTTAAATAATCTTTCATTAACTAATTAAAAGACGTTAGAAAATAACTAGACAAACTCATGCCCATAATTTAAGAAATAAAATCAGCGGAAGTCTGTAATAAATAGATTGTCAAAGCATAGAAATACCCATGAGATTCGAACAACGACTCAACCAATACTCATAAAACAACATCTATCTATGGAGCCTCTAAGATAATGAATAAATGTCTAACTCATCGGGACGCGGCCCGGAAACAAAAAGCAGTAAGTAAAATGTAGGGTGTCCCACGAATGAAGGTGTGGGTTCACCGAAAGTCTGGAAAGCAGCAAGTACTCCTAATCCGTGGGATCTGTCTGTACCTGCTCTTCTTTGTTACCTAACACACCATCAAAAACAACAATGGTATGCCTGAGTACTGGGTACTCAGTGAGTGTCTCGGGGACAATAAGCAATATAACAAAATGATACAAAAATGATTAGTGAAAACAGTTCCAAAAGACTAATTTGAAATCAAAGACAAGATTAATCGTACAACTCAAAATCATCAATGTAAAACCATCAAGACAAGTGTATATCTTTTCCGATTCAGTATACCATTTATTATCATTTGAGTCCTTTCAATTCGAGACCAATATCATCAACAAGCCACTCACAGGCGAACCAATCAATCGATACTCCGGGCTAGGAAACCACGAAGGCTAACCATCCTTTGGACTAGCATAGCAATAGATGCACTGGGCTATACGCCTCGGAGGTCAATTGTCCTCTGGATTAACACAACAATAGATGCACCAAGCTATACGCTTGGGAGGTCAATCGTCCTCTGGACTGACACAACAATACTCATATCGATACGTTAGGATCTATAACGGATAATCGTTCTCTGGACTAGCACAGCTTGCCCATACAGGCCCAAACACAAACAATTACAATCATAACATCGAACCCGAATCTCAGTCACGGCATGGAAGCTAAATCACAAGTCATATCATGATAGTCATATTATTACTTACGGATTATGTTCATTATCCCATCATAGGGGTACATCGAGCCATTTCATTTGTGAAAAATCGATTTCACTTCTTTAAAAAAATTTCAAGTTCAACACAATCCATTGTAGAACCTTCACATGAGATAGTCACACCTTTCAATTTTCAACTTACACATCCCTTATGGGTTAATTCCAGTTCAAGCACCAAAGATTTATATCTAACTTTTCAATCATCCTTTAAAGGGAAACAATCATGAATACGTATACATATATAATATATTACAAACAAGATAATGTGGGCTTGTCCCTCATGCACACAAACTACAACCAAAGAGTTCATAAAAACCGTTCAAAAGAGTATATTCAAAAAGAGACATACCTCACATCCCGCTAAAATGCTACCAAACGGAATTCTTAAGGTTCAACAATCACACTAAAATGGTTTTAGATGAGAAAGATTAGAACTTTAACCAATTGTAGGGATTTCTACCCTTATTCGAAAAACTAGGGCTTTTCTAGCCTAAAAAAAGAGGTTCTTGAACCCTTTCATTAATCACTAACAGATTCCAACCTTGTAGAACTTTCTACTCTAACCCAAACTTTATTAATACTAGAAAACTTCAGAAACTTTACCTCTTAGATGAAATCCGCAAGCCCCTATCTTCTTCTTTTTCTTTGAGATTTCAAGAACTTAGGGTTTTAGAGAGATGATTTACTATCAAGAGGGGATGAATATGGTGTGGGAATGATCAAGATTGAGTGGGAACTTACCTTAGGGTTAGAGAGACTCTTCTAAGGTTCTTTTCCTCATAAATATTGATTTGGAATGAAGTGAGAAATAACACAATGAAGTAGGACTTAAAGAAAATTCGGAACCAGAAAAAGTAACCCGATCCGCGTTGAGCCCGCGTCGCGAATGCAACGCCTGATCATAGGATCCGCATTGGCCACATGACACAGCTCCAACGCCTAAACACAATTTTATCTGCAACTTGATGTTTGTGCGATGGGCCCGCGACGCTAGCTCAACACGCGTTTTCGATAATCGATATTCGCTAAGTAAATGATCATAACTCCCTATACGTAGCTCGGTTTGGTCCCCACTATATATGGTTGGAAATCTATTTTAGAGACCTACAACTTTCATGTTTTGAGGTTTCCCAAATTCCAAACGCAAACACCCAAAAAATGGACAAAGCTTAAAACTGTCTCAGGCTTAGACGAATTTCAGGATTTCTAACAAACTGTCTTACCTCGTTTGACCCCCAAAAGATCATTTAACACCTGTACCCATCCTAAAGGGATCCATATAGCTAAGATGACATCTAAACCCCAATTATTTCACATTTACACCTAACTCAGATTTACGGGGTGTTACACCTTCCCATTCTCTCCTATATTTTTAAGTGTCTATTATAATAAAAAAAACTTTGTAGAATTCAAAAAAACTACATCAAATGCACGTAGGGGTGTGTAGTACGTGAGACAAACATGCAGTGGCGGATTCAGGATTTTCACTCAGGGTGTTCAGAAAAATAATTGAACCTAAATATACACTGTAATATATGTTCAGGGTGTTCAAAAGTTAATATATGTACATAAACACATAAAATTTACCCTAAATATACACTGTAATTTTTTATCCAGGGTGTTCGGGTGAACACCCTGGGCTCTTGGTACATTCGCCCCTGCAAACATGAATAAAAGTTTAATACACATTAGGATTCAAATAAGGAAAGATTTGATGGCAAAAATAAGATAGTTCTTAATTTGCCAAAAATAAAGTTAGGTTTTTATTGCAGTTTTTATTTTGAAAGGAAATATACATTGTTAGTGTTTATTTATATTAATTTGAGGAAAATAGTATAGCAATTTTGTCTATTGTAGAGTCTTTAATGAAGAGCAAAAGATTCAATTAATATTTCTAAAGCCCTTCGTACTTTTAATGTAATATAGATTAAGCAATGTTAAAGAGGGACTGCTTCTTTAATATAGTTAGAAACACTAGCCAATTTTTATCTTGGATTCCTAAGGTGACATTTATTTTGGGATAATTTTTTTGTTAAGGTGACACTTATTTTGAAACGAAGGGAGTAATAATTTAATTGTTTTCTTATATTTCAAAATTTTGAAGTCAAACATTTTTTCTAATTTGAGTTACAGAGGATGTCATAATACTTACGAATTTAAAATTAACTTCTAACTTATATTTTGTTTTCTATTTAATTCAACAATTATACAAAGTAAACTTTAATAACACCAGACGTCCAATGAATGAAATTACATAGACTATCACCTCCCAAGTCATTCTCTTATTGAAGAATGTACAATCAAGTCTCAACATTTTAGTTATTAAGTTCTACTTGTTTTTGAAGTTTCGAAACTAGTATACTAAATTTCACATAAATACCACGTAATGAAGAAGAATAAGTTGTTTAGTGAGTACCTAACTATATTTAATTGGTAAATAACGTAGTGGTATGCTCATCATAATTGTAGGCAACCAATAAATTGTAATAGTGGTTAGAAAAGTAAGCTTATATCTAAGTCTATAGCATCTCTTAGCAAGATGATAGTCCACATATGTGCCTAAGAGTAAGAGATAGAATAAGTTGCAAGCTTTTTTATCCAAAAACCTTCAGTAATAAATTTTAATTAGCTAATAGATGATACATGTAATAAAATTTCAGTCGAACAGAGCTTATATAAGTTTGAAAAAATTACTTTTTAATAGGTGTCGCCCTATCATTACAATGTGAACATTTATTCAGCTAAAAGTATCAGTTAGAGTTAAAGGCTAAATGTTGCAAGTAAATGAAAATGTGTTAACAAATCACATTCGGAGATGGTGCACAAAGCAGCAAAGTTACTATCTTTACCCCCCACATATCAACGGAATTTTAAGAGGGAAATGTAAAAGATAAGAATGAGTAATAAAAAAGGAGACCTAAATAAAATAGTTAGAGTTGTGCTCTGATACAAGCAATAAAGAGCCAATATATTTTTTATAGGTCAAATAAATTGGCTGTGATACCATATGTATAAAATCAGACAAAATAAGAGCAAGATAAACATATAGTCCAAAATTCTAGTCCAGAATTATCTCCAAGTCTAGGGATGTCGCCAGTCCATAGTTCAGATCTTGAAGGAGACATGGTAAATTTTCAGAACATTGCATTTCAAGACTTGCAAGATCCAAATGACGTAGATTCTGGAATGAGTTTTGATTCCATTGCACTACATAATTTAGACACATGAAGAAATTAGTAAAGGAGGTAATTATGATAGCCAAAGACAAAAGAAGAAAAGAAAAGATTCGTTGAAAAAAGCAGCAATGGCTAGAAGACAATATAGATAAAGTAACCTTGTTAAAGTAAGTTTTAATAAAGTAGCTACAAAGAAAGGACGATCAAAGAAAAGGACAAGAATATAAAGTTTTCCGAAAAGTTTCACGTGACGATGGGGCTCAAAGAGCACCCGGCTGAACTCAGAAAGATTCTTTAATATTTTGGAGTCCGAAGTTGAAGTCCGCCAGACGCCTATAAATAAGACCATTTGTGAAGAGGCAAATACATCATCAAAAACACTCACGAGAAAAAACCACAACATCCATATTCCCTTTCTCTTTCAAATGGCTGAACTCCTTTCCCTCACCAAAATTCTTGTAATATAATCTTCTATTATAAAATAGTATTAGTTTTCAATAATTCTCCTCGTGCGAAGTAGTTTCTGGAGTCCCCCGAAAGGGAAACCTCCCTCCGTCGTTAAATCATGTAAGTTTTCTTACTATGTTTTTTTTGTACTACTCTCCCTACTATGTAAATTATGTCAATGTAAATCTATGTTTTTATGAATCTGTTACACTTAGTATATGGTTATTCTCTTAACTTCTTAATAAATTCGATGGATTAACCTGTAAGTTCCTAATTGATAAAGCAGCCGTTTTAATGTCCAAAAAATGATAAAGGATGATGTTGGCTTGGCCGGGGTGTTGTTAAAGAAGAAGGTTATTAAGAACAAAGGTTAAGAGAAAGAGATGAACAGTGTAACAAGATTCATGAAAAAAATAAAAAAATATAATAATAATAATAATAATGGGAGATAAAGAGAAACTTAGAAATATAACTACATGATAATAGGACATTTAGGAGTGAGGAAGTACCGAGTAGGATTGTTTAAACATTTGATAAAAATCACATTAAATTTTCCACTGAGTTCTTTGAACTTTCTTTGAAATTTTAAAATATTGAAAAAACATAACCCCCCTCTCTTTGGTATCAGAGCAAGAAGATTTTTGGACTTTAAAACTATATTTTATGAGGTGACCATTTACTGCTAGACAAAAAAGACCATCAACTGTTATTAGATAAATTTCTATGAGACAACATAGTTTTAGTAAATACATAAGTTTTCATTATCGTATGATATACCTTGCTTGACAAAAACTAAGAAACACTAGAAAAACAAGAAGATTTCTTACTGAATACGTTAATTACCTGGAAACGGTACATTGAGAAGTTCTAGAAACTAACACAGACGTTTTAAGTTTTAGAAATAATCTCTTTTGGAAAATACAGTTTACAAACGATGAAATATTCAGAGCAGAAGAATATATTAGATATATAGAAAGACATGTGAAGTTTATTCCATTAGGATAATATATGCAAGATCATTATTTAGAAGTTAAACAAGAACTAAATAGGCTATACCCAGAGTATATTAGATTAAGTAATTCTAAAGAAAATCAGCCAAGGTTACAAGAATTAATAGACATAATATCAGGATTAGAATATAGGTTATTAAGATACATAAGATCTAGAAAATCCTCTCAGAAACAAGTGCAAAGACGATTTAAACCATATTAGTTATTTTATATGAGAACACAACTTTTTGTTAGACAAATAGCTATTAACTATTGGTATTTATACAGGGATATAGAAAGGAGACGAGAATTAAGAAAAGTAGAAAAAGCTTTGAGTGCATATTTAGAAGTAATAAATACAGAAGCACGGTCATCAATAATAGAAAATAGACTTTTACAAAGTTTAATTAACCAATTCAACTATATCTATGCCAGTAATTTGGAAATTACAAAGTATAAGAGACAACATAGAACAATTTACAAAAAGGATAAAGCATCAAGAGAAAGTTTGTAAAATAAAAATTCCATTAGGATAATAAACAAAGTCAGACAAAATAGATACATTAAAATTTTTAGAATACTTAGGCTTAAGAATACATCCAAAAAAGAAATATCGAATATTAAAAGATCATACTATTATAAAGTGTAGTTTCAGTGACGGAGAACATATATTACATAGTGAAGATAGACAATTTAAGACATTAATAGATTTGATCATAAACCTTAGTGAAAAGTCCCAAGAAAATAATAAAGATACAGTTAGAATATTAGAAGTAATCGAATCTTCACAAATTAAACAAAAGAAAATAATAGAAAAATTAGAATAGAATTTTGATTTCTTAAAATCACAAGAACTAGAGCTTGATAGAAAAATTCAAGTTTTTAAATAGTAAATTTAATTTAGAAAAAATACCTACAAAAAACGAAATAGAAAAACTAGTCAAAGCTATTACAGAAAAACCAAAAGAAATATAAATAAAGACAACCCAAATAGTAGCTCAGATAGCACAACAGGTAGAAGTTTTAACTAGTGATATTAAAGAATTAAAGAAGACAATAGAAGAGCTAAAAGTGATCTCTTTTTCATGAGTGAACCAAGTTTAGCACATATAGAAGCCTCAAAATTAACAGAGAAATCCATTTCTTTGCCACAAGACTATAAAGAAAATATACTTACCACTAAATCAGATCAAATAATACTAAAATAGAATATTGCTATAATCTCATTACTACTGGAAGTTAATACAAAATTAGATAAAATAATTAGAGATAAAGAAATCAGATGTAACATAGAAGCTCCAAGGTCTAAAGAAGTAGACGAACTAATAGAATAATTAAAAAGGTCAAAATAACACCTCAAAAAGAAAAAATTAGAATAGTTAGAAAACCACAAAAATGGAACCTTTTTCAATTAGATCGAGAAACGAAGGAGGACGTAAAGACAAAGAGTAAGTTTTTCAGATAATAGAATAGGTAATAATCTACTATCAAGAATTTTAAGTAGAAGAAGACCAGAAGAAGATAACAAACAGTTAAGTGAAGTAATAGACATAGATAAAGATATACAAATTTTCCAAAAAAATCAATTAAGACTACTAAATCCAAAGACTTTATACAATACATGACAGTTCTCAAGTACAACACAATTATACAGACATTATAGAGAGGAACAATTATCAGCCATAGGAACTAAAGTTACAACTATAAACTTAATAAATCTAGAGACAGTAAGACAAATAAAAAATACTCGAAGAAGTTTAATGCATATGAGATTAATAGTAATAGGTTTAAAAGGATTAACTAGAAAAAATCTTGGAACTAAAGTATTAATAGTAATCTGTGATGATAGGTGGTCAGACATGAAGAAGTCAATAATAGGAATAACAGAAGTAGATATGACAAATAGTGGAGGAATTTTTTACATTAGCCCAGACTTCATAATAAATTTAGCAGAATTCGGAAAACATATTAAAATAGGAATACAAACAAAAGGATACGAAGAAATGTGTGAAGGTAATAATCTATTAATGGGCGAAGGATTTCTAGGAAAAATGACCAATAATAGTAATACAAAATTCAAAATTAAGGTAGAAGATGTAGTGGAAGTAATGGGAAATAGAGGAATAAAATTAATAAAACCCATAAAAATAAATCTTGAAGAATATGCAGGATTAGAATGGAATTTAGAATACTTTAATAAGAAAAAGATTCTGCAGCCAGAATCTCATCTAATGTACACTAATTCTAAAGGAGAGACGTCTATAATGTTAGTGTCAAGTTTTTATGATGACAATTTTACTTGTGCAGGTATAATAATTGAATCGCACAAGGAATATATATGAGCCCACAAAACAGCCCCAACGAGATGGGAGCCCACAAAACAGCCCCAACGAGATGGGCTCACTCAAGTGAAGACTTCCCAGCCCTAACGAGATGGTGGCTAACAGTAGTACTTTCCAGCAGTACTAAATCGTTCAAGAAAGGAAATGATATCTGCAACATTGAAGAAGGAATATTCTAGCAGTACCAAATCGTTTCAAGGAAGGAAAGGCCATCTGCAACATTAAAGAAGGAATATCTCATGAAGTGTAATAATCTTGATGATTGATAATGCTGCCTCAACGCACAAGGAAAGTAGCAACAGCTCCAACCTTATTCTTGGAAATAGGATCGTTAATTCCTTTTTCCAAGGATCAAATCCCTTGGGTTGATCTCTCTACGTGAAGAGCCTAAAACAGCTATAAAAGGGCTGCTTCACAAACACAAGAAACATGCTTAGTCTCATTCTCTTAGTACTCTACTTTACTTTTCATAAACATTGTATGTCTGAGTGATTTATAGTGTAGGAAAAAAAGAAAGGAGGTTATAATACATCTTGTGACGCTTTGTATCAAAAAGATTAAGAACGATTTGAGTGTAGACGTAGGAGCTCCATTCAAACCTCGATTGTACCAAACCTTTAACGAAAAGCTGCAGAGATCACCCTTGTAACCCAAAAGTGACCGGACTAGGATTCACATTGAATGCGAACCAAAGATAAAACACTTTGTGTCATTTATCTTCTCCGCATTTTACTATTAGCGTTCTCTGAGAAAATAGTTGACTACTGGTCTAACCTAGTTGACTAACAGAACGAAAAATTTACAATTCACCCTCCCCCCCCCCCCTTCTTGCACTTTCAGTTAGTATCAGAGCAAGGTCTCACCTTCAGTTGCTTAACCACACGTGAGAAAAGATCAAATGGCTGGATATCAAATTCCTGGAGAAATATTACAAGATGGGCACTCCACAACAAGACCACCATACTTCAATGGTGAACACTATTGCCATTGGAAGGAAAGGTTCAAAATATTTGTGCAGTCAACAGATTATCAAGCCTGGATTGTGATTAAGAAATGGTCTAAACCTATTCCAAAAACCAGCACTGAAAACAAGGAAGACACGGATACTTCAACAATTAATCTGGAATCACATGACATTACCAAAGAACAACAAGAGACACTGCAAATAAATGCCAGGGCAATAGCCTTGCTATATTGTGCAGTAAGTGGAGAAGAGTATGCAAAAATTTCAAATTGTGATACTGCTAAAGAAATGTGGGATAAGCTTGAGGTCACCTATAAAGGAACATCAAAGGTAAGGGAAACAAAAATTGATGCTCTAAGACACGATTATGAAGCCTTCATGATGAAGGACGATGAGAACATTGAATCAATGTTCACAAGATTCAGCAAGATCATTGGGGAACTCAAATCCCTTGGAGTAACTTACACCAACTCTCAACAAGTTAGAAAGCTTGTTAGAAGTCTACCAAAAACTTGGGAAACCAAAGCAATTGTCCTGGAAGATGAAAATCTGGATAAGTTCACTTATGATGAGTTAAGAGGAAATCTGATAGCATTTGAAAAAAATCATATTCAAAGATATCAGAAGGATGAAAAGAAGAAAGTGGTTACTTTCAAGGCTCAAGTTGAAGAGTCTGATGATGACTTCAAAGAAGAAGAAGTTGCCATGATTTCTAGTCATGTGATAGAAGCCATGAGACGATCAAGAAATAATAGAAAAGGAAGCTCAAACTTTAGAAGAGGAAAGGCTTCCACTGGGCAGACAAAGAATGATGGGAAGTGTTATGAATGTGGAAAATATGGCCATATCGCATCTGAATGTCCTGAGACAAGAAAGAAACCAACTAGAAATTATCAAAAATAAAGAGCCTTCGGCAATTGGATGAAGATGAAATTTCGGATGAAGAATCAAGAAATTGAAAATGTGTGTTTCATGGCTCTCGAAGGAAGCAAAACAAGGTAAGTTCCCATCCCGCTTTCTAAATGTGAAGAAACTCAAGAATTATTAGATCAAACTCTTGTAGACCTAAACAATGTCTTTGATGAATATAGGAAATTGAAGAGAGAAAAAAGGGAGTGGGAGTCAAAATTAGAAATCTGCGAAAAAGAAAAAAAATTCTTTTCAAAATGAAGTTTACAATTTACAATCCAAAATAGATATTTTACTGAAACCCTCCGGTCACAGTTATACCCAGTCAAACTAATCAACTGATACAAATAAGTCTACTGGAAAAAGGGTCTTACCAATGACTGATAATCTTAAAGGGAAGACAAATGTTTTTTTAAAAACTGATAAATCAACTAGAACCTCTAAGTCGACTGGAAGGAAGTCTGGAATACGTACATCAAACAATCCTTGTAAAAGTGAAGGAAAACTCCGTCAAACATGCTTCTGTTGTGGAAAATTTGGCCATGACTATCATAACTGTAGATTTCGTTTTTCAACTGCACCTGGATGGGTATGTAAACCCAAGAAAAGTAAGTGTTTTGAAACTAACCATCAAGGACCCAAGAACCCTTAGGTACCTAAACAAAAGTAAAAATTCTGTCTTGCAGGAACACCACAAGAAAAAGAAAAAGGGAAAATGGTATCTAGATAGTGCGTGTTCAAGACATATGACAGGCGACAAAAGTCTATTCAAATCAGTCGCTGACTTTAATGGAGGATTAGTAACCTTTGGAGACAACTCAACTGGAACGGTAATCGGTATTGGTACTATTACTTTTGATAATTCTTGTGACATTTCTAATGTTTGGTTGGTAAAGGGACTTAAGTACAACCTTTTAAGTGTAAGTCAGCTATGTGACTCTGATCTTGAGGTAAGGTTTAGTAAAACAGGTTGTGTCATAGAGGACTCCTCTGGGATAAAAATACTTCCTGGAAGCAGAAACAAAAATGTGTATACTCTGGACTCTGTCAAAAATCCTACAGGTCATATATGTCTGGCTTCAATGGGAGAAGATCCGTGGATGTGGCACAAGAAGCTTGGTCATGCAAGTATGTGCCTAATTGAGAAACTGGCAAGACATGATCTTGTAATAGGATTTCCAAAACTCAATTACACCAAAGATCATATATGCGATTCGTGTCAAAAAGGTAAACAAACTAGAAACTCCTTCAATTCAAAATATATTGTGTCTACATCTAAACCTTTGCAGCTACTTCATATGGATCTTGTTGGTCGTACTAGAACTGCTAGCATTGGAGGAAAAAGGTATGCATTTGTTATAATAGATGACTTCTCTCGCTTCACCTCGGGTAATATTTCTTGCTCATAAAGATGATACTCTAAAGAATTTTAAGTTTTTTTTTGTGAGAAAGTTCAGCGTGAGAAAGGATATTACATCACTTCCATTAGAAGTGATCATGGAGGAGAATTTGAAAATAAGGCTTTTGAAGAATTCTGCAATGACCAAGGGTACACACACAATTTCTCCTCACCTCGATCTCCGCAACAAAATGGTATGGTTGAACGAAAAAACAGAACCCTTCAAGATATGGCAAGAACAATGGTTGTAGAAACAAACTTACCACATCACTTTTGGGCTGAAGCAGTAAGTACAGCGTGTCATATTCTAAACAGATGTCTAATTAGACCAATTCTCAAGAAAACTCCTTATGAGCTATGGACTGGTAATGGAAAGGAAAACCTTGGTAAGTTTGATCCTCACAGTGATGAAGGTATATTTCTTGGTTATCCTCCTACTAGTAGATCCTATAGAATTTTTAACAAACGTACTTTATCTATTGAAGAGTCTATTCATATTGTATTTGATGATACTAATCACATGACCGAGACAAGAAAAATTACAGATGAAGAAGACAGTCAAATATCTACTGCGGTGGTTACAGGACCTGCTGAAGAAAAGGCATCCTATGAGTCGACTTCTGAAACACCTCAGTTGACTGATGTTACTATTGGAAAAATCCCAAACGAATGGAGAAGCGAACCTGACTATCCAAAGAAATTTGTTATTGGAGACATCAGTGAAGGGATGAAAACTAGAGCATCTAGTAAGAATAATGTAAATCGGCTCTTATCTCTCAACATGAACCAAAGAAAGTTGGTGACGCCTTAAAAGACGAATACGGGTAAAAAGACTATGGAAGAGGAACTTGATCGAGTTTTAAAAAGAACAAGGTGTAGAATCTAGTTCCCAAACCTGAAAATGCGACAATCATTGGCACGAAATGGGTATACAGGAACAAGCTAAATGAGGCCGGAGAAGTAGTTAGAAACAAAGCCCGACTTGTTGCTCAAGGATACTCACAACAGGAAGGAGTTGACTATGATGAAACTTTTGCTCCTGTTGCCAGGTTGGAATCCATTAGAATTCTGCTTGCATATGCCTCTTTTAAAAAATTCAAACTTTTTCAAATGGATATCAAAAGTACTTTTCTAAATGGGTTCATTGAAGAAGAAGTATATGTCAAACAACTGCCAGGTTTTGAAAATCTAAAATTTTCCTATCACGTTTTTAAATTAACTAAAGCTTTATATGGTCTTAAACAAGCTCCTAGGGCATGGTATGATCGTTTAAGCTCTTTCTTGGTAAGTCACGGTTTCCTCCGAGGAAAGATTGATACTACACTTTTTATGAAACGATCCTTCTTAGGAAATCTCATTATACAAATTTATGTTGATGATATTGTTTTTGGAAGCTCTAACCCCTCTATGTGCAAGGAATTCTCTGATCTTATGCAAAGCGAGTTCGAAATGAGTATGATGGGAGAATTAAAATTCTTTTGGGACTACAAATTCATCAAACTGACAGTGGAATATTTATATGTCAAGCAAAGTATGCGAAGGAACTCGTTCAAAAATTTGGAATGTCTGACTCAAAAGTTATGGGAACTCCAATGAGTCCCACTTGTACTCTTGATAAGGATGAGGCAGGAAAACCTGTTGATGAAACTAAGTATCACGGTATAATTGGGTCGTTGCTTTACCTAACTGCCAGTCGACCAGATATCATGTTTAGTGTGTGCAGGTTGCTAGATTCCAAGCTGCTCCAAAGGAATCTCATCTTACTGCTGTCAAGCGTATTATTAGATACCTTCATGGAACAACTAATTATGGTTTATGGTATCCTAACACAAATGATTTTACACTTGAAGGTTTTTCAGATGCAGACTTTGCAGGTGATAAAGATGATAGAAAAAGTATTAGTGGTACTTGCACTTTTCTAGGAAAATCTCTTATTTCGGAATAGCAAAAAATAGGATCCTCTCTCTCTCCACCGAGGAAATTTTGAATACATTGCTATTGGTCAATGCTGTACACAACTAATTTGGATGTCTTATCAACTAAGCGATTATGACTTGTTTTTTAAACCTATACAAAATTTCTTGATAATTCGAAGTGCTATCGTCCGTCCAAAAATCCCGTGCATCATTCTAGGGCCAAGCATATAGATATTAAGTATCATTTTATCAGAAATCATGTTGCTCAGGGAGATTTTGAAATAGTTTTTGTTAACGCTGAAAACCAGCTTGCTGATATTTTTACTAAGCCTCTTCTTGAAGAACGTTTCTGCATGCTAAGAAGATCTTTGGGAATTATTGATAAATCTGTCTAATTTTTTTTACCATGTAGAAATCTGTGCCATAATTTTTGGCTATTCAAATCTTTGCCATAAATTGCATTCCCATCCCAATTATGACCGTCCCATCTTCCCATGTTTACCTCCTCTTTTTACCTTCCCTATAAAATCCTCTTTTTCGTTCATATCCCCATAAACCCTTTCCGCCTTCCTCTGTACCTTTCCTTGCCAACCCTTCCGTCTGTATTTTTGTCTCTTCAATGGCAAAAAATGCAAAAACCCCTCTTCTCTCCACACGCCAAAGGTCAAGGCTCAAGGAAATTGGTAAGAGTCTCTCTCCTGCGCCTTATGACTCTGTAACCTCCGGCGACTTCTCTTCCTCTAACGCCTCCGACTCCGTTCCAATTTGCAATCTTGGAAAGCGAGCTTTTGATGATGCTGCATGCCCAACCTCCTCCAAGAAACTCAAAACCATTACTGATAAACCCCTTGATCTTCGCAAAAAAATTTGGGATGACCACCATCAGGAACTCTTCTCGTCTCTTGAAGACAAAACCATCGTCTCTGGTAGGATTGTTGATCTTGACCATATGCTTTCTTCATGTTGTAAGGTAAAACATTTATTTGTCTATCAAGGTTGGGAAATTTTTTTCAAAACCCCTCCTCATGTGTATGAAACCCCTGTTCGTATGTTTTATGCAAATCTTCGGTCCTCTAAAGCTAATGAACTCGAAACAATGGTTCTTGGTACCCACATTGTGTTAAATTGCTTTGTCCTTGATTCTATTTTTGGTTGCACCTGTTCTGATTTTTTTGAACTACCCAAAATTCCTAGCCTGAATCTCTTGAAGTCTCTTTTGATGATGTTAAGAAAACCCTTTCAAATTCCACCTCTGTTCCTGCTCAAATTGGTCCGTCCAACATCTCTTTTGAGGCTCGTGTGTTGGCTCATATGGTTGCGACTACTGTTGTCCCTCGTGCTGGGTCCTACTCTACTATCTCCCAACGTGATGCTATCTTTGCTTTTTGCCTTCTCTCCAAGAAGAAAATCAATTTGTCCTCCATCATTATCAACTACATGATTGAGTGTGCTTCAAATCCTTCTAGCCTTCCATATGGTATGCTCATCTCTCGCATACTTGAAGTCCACAAAATCGATTTAGTCGACTATCCCATTACTCTCGTTAAGCAGTGTTACAAATCTAGGGCGTTTGGTAGCATGGGGTATGTCTTGAGCAATGAATCTTGGGTGCTAAAGGACGTCTATGATGCATCTCAACCTGGTCCTTCCACCAAAGTAAAAAAATCAGATCCTTCTGTCGTCTCTGCTGAATGTTATGCAGAACTTCTCTCCAAACTTTCCTCTATGGATGAAAAAATTGAGTCCATCAAAGACTTAATGGCATCCACATTGTTTCAAGTAGAGAAGATTCGTGATACGACTAAGGAAACGGGTGCTGATGTCTCTAAGCCGGTTAAACCGGATGTCGTTATAAAGGAAGCGGCCAACCGTCCGCCAAGCTTTAAGCCGTTGTTAGCGCCATGCTCGAACGTCTTACTACTCCGTTGACGAAATGAAGGATGCTATTGTGAATACATTAGCCTATTTCCTTCGTCGTCCAGTCTTCCGCCGCCAAGAATAGTTTTTTTTGGTTGTTTTTGGTCTGTTTAAACAATGTTTTTGTGGGACTTACATTTGGTTGTGTTTATGCTGCACTTTGGTTTGATCTTTTTGTGGTGCTTGGTTTAGCATATTATACATGTTATCAGTCTATATCTATGTATGCTGTTTCTTTGCCTTTATTTTTGAGTGATGCCAAAGGGGGAGAACTAGACAGTCAACTGTTCAGGGGGAGCCTACAAGGACAAGTTGACTAGTCAGGGGGAGCCTCCACCTATTCAGGGGGAGCATCCGTTACAGGGAAGTTGACTACATCTCATTTAAAATTGTCATCCTCAAAAAGGGGGAGATTGTTAGTGTCAAGTTTTTATGATGACAATTTTACTTGTGCAGGTATAATAATTGAATTGCACAAGGAATATATATGAGCCCACAAAACAGCCCCAACGAGATAGGAGCCCACAAAACAGCCCCAATGAGATGGGTTCACTCAAGTGAAGACTTCCCAGCCCTAACGAGATGGTGGCTAACAGTAGTACTTTCCAGCAGTACTAAATCGTTCAAGAAAGGAAACAATATCTGCAACATTGAAGAAGGAATATTCCAGCAGTACCAAATCGTTTCAAGGAAGGAAAGGCCATCTGCAACATTAAAGAAGGAATATCTCATGAAGTGTAATAATCTTGATGATTGATAATGCTGCCTCAACGCACAAGGAAAGTAGCAACAGCTCCAGCCTTATTCTTGGAAATAGGATCGTTAATTCCTTTTTCCAAGGATCAAATCCCTTGGGTTGATCTCTCTGCGTGAAGAGCCTAAAACAACTATAAAAGGGCTGCTTCACAAACACAATAAACATGCTTAGTCTCATTCTCTTAGTACTCTACTTTACTTTTCATAAACATTGTATGTCTGAGTGATTTATAGTGTACGAAAAAAAGAAAGGAGAGTTATAATACAGCTTTTGAGGCTTTGTATCAAAAAGATTAAGAGCGATTTGAGTGTAGACGTAAGAGCTCCATTCAAACCTCGATTGTACTAAACCTTTAACGAAAAGCTGCAGAGATCACCCTTGTAACCCAAGGGGACTGGACTAGGATTCACATTAAATCTAAACCAGTATAAAACACTTTGTGTCATTTATCTTCTGCATTTTACTATTAGCGTTCTCTGAGCAAATAGTCGACTACTGGTCTAACCTAGTCGACTAACAAAACGAAAAATTTACAATTCACCCCTCCCCCCTCTTGCACTTTCATATAAGATTTACTAATTATAATTATACAACACACAGAGATGTAAAAGAAGAAAGTACTTTAGGCGAAAATGACACTACTGAGGCAAACCTAATGAATATAGAACTAATACAAGAAGATTTTGAAGTTGATATAGCCACAGAAAGAGCAAAAGAAATCCATAAAAAAGATAAAAATAAAAATTTTAAATGTAGAGGATTTAAAATAGGAAATTTGACATTAGAAGAAGCAATAAACCATTTTAAAATATGTGAATTTAGAACCGATAATTGGGGATATAAAGTAGAAAATATGTCCCAAAAGAAATTAGACGAATTTGATAAAATATTAGAAGACATACAAGAAAGTGATGAAGAAATAGAACTAGATTCAATAATAAGTCAAAAAGAATTAATTGAATCTAGTGCATGCAGTTCTAGTCCATTCCAAAGAACAACTGGTGAACAATACACAGTACCAGTACAGGAAATGTATCAAGAAGAAGAGTTTTTAGAACGGCAGGAGAACCCATAGAAAATATAAAACCATCAGAAAAAAAAATGCCTATAGAAGAGCCTATTACACTCCAAAAAGGAGGTAATAAAGGTAAAATACAAAATATAGCAGCTCATGATCCACAAAGGTGGAATTCAGTAATAGACCTTTGGAAAGAAATTGTAGTAGCAGACTATATAAAAACCTACAATGACATAGATGCAAAAATAATGTATAAATATCTAGAGACATTTTTAGGAGAATCAATAAAAGCATTATGAGAAGCATACAAAGAAAATTTCCCAATGGAATTCCAACTCTTAGTATCCATGGGAGCAAATCCGTATAATTTTACTAACAAGATACACACTTTAATTACAGGAGAAGACCCAAATAGTGGATTGCTAGTATTGCAAAGAAATGCATTAATAAAACTAGAACAATTAAGTATAAGTAGTTGGTTTCATATTAAAAAAAAAATTAAATGATTATTTTTATTATTGTACCATTAGTGGAAATGCTTTTGATCAAGAGTTAGGTAAAAAATTATTTAATAAATTGACAGGAGCCTTAAGAAGAGACATAGAAGACAGATGGAATAAGAGAGACGGAGTAATACAAAACCCTAGTCTAAAATGGTCAATAAAACATAGAATACAACATATAATGGATATACTAAAGAAAAATGTACTCAGATAAAAAATACAAAAAGAATTAAAACAAAATGAAATGAATTTTTATAAAAGCGTGGTATACACTACTCAGAGTTATGACAGAGATAATCATAGAAAGAAAAAGCATAGAAAGTATAGAACTCAATATAATAGAAATTATCCTCAATATAATAGAAAGAAATATTATCTTAGAAAGTCGGCAGCCAGAAAACCTTATTTAGATAGAAATAGACATGTAAGAAAATATAGGACCGAGAGAAATTGTACAAATAGACTAGAATGTTTTGCTTGTGGAAGTATAGAACATCTAGCAAATACATGTCCAAAAAGAATAAATAATAAGACAAGAAATTCATAGTTAATTGAAGATTTTCAAGAAACTTTAATAAATGTAGACGAATACATGTCTGATACTGAAAGTATATATTCCATAGTAAGTGCAGACACTGAAGAAAAACTCAAAACAGATTCATCAGACTCAGAAGAAGATGAACTAATTAATGAAATAAGATTAGAAAAATTAGATTTAGAATCAATTCAAGCTGATAATTTAGCAAATATTTCTGAAGACTGTAATCATGAATTCAAAAGGAATAAAGGATTAGATAGTAATGCATGTTTCTTTTGTAAATGGTACCCTAGTAGAGAAAAAAGAGCTAAATGTAAGAATTGTTATATAGAAGGATGTATAATGTGTATAGAAAAAGAATTTAAAACAAAAATAAACAAAGAAGAAAAACATAAGAAAATAGAAGCTCCTACTATTAACCTAAGGATAATAACATTAGAAACAAGAATAAATGAATTAGAGACTAGACTATATAAATTAGAAAAGGGGAAACAAAGAAAGGAGGATGGTGAAGATGAAGAAATAAGTCTATCTAATATACAACCAATAATTAGACCATTAAAAATAATACCAGAAGATTTTCAAGAAGAACTAATAAGCGTAGAAGACCATGAGGCATTGGCATGTAATGAGGATGAAAAATTAGGAACAATCAAGATACTTGCAAGAATTAAAATAGATAATTATGAAATAGAGACTTTAGCTTTAGTAGATTCAGGATGCACAAAGTGTGTAATAAATAAAAGGATAGTTCCACCAAATCTAATAAAAATTCTAGAAAAACCAGTAAAAAGAATGCAAATGGATGGAACTCATAACATATATAGACACTATGTTAATAAAGCATACATTAGCTTTATAAATACATGTTCAGAATTTTATAAACCAAGCTATAAAATGGATAAAATATGGGTAAGTGACTTAAATATAAATGTGGATTTTGTCATAGGATTAGACTTTATATTACATAATAATGGAAGTTGTATGATTACAAGAGATGGAGTAATTTTCTTAAAGAATATTACTCATACACTAGTACAAGCTCTTAAGATTGAAACTAGAATTCGACATAAGAAAATCCAGATAGCAGACCAAATAAACCTGCAAAAGAAAGAAGATAGTTGTTGTGAAGACTGTCAAGAAAATATACATGTTGTAAAATAAAGATAGAAACAAAGAATTTAATTCTAGAAGAGGAAGAAATACTAGAAGATGAAGATCTAATAGAAAAAGATTATACTTTAATAGATATAGAAGCAGAATTATATAATTTTAAAACAAGAATATAAAGAATAGGAGTAATAAAAAATCAAAAGGATCTAGATAATATAATAAAAATACTAGATGAGATAGAAATTATAGGAGAAAAACCTTTAAAATATTGGGAAAACAACAAGATTGTATGTAGATTAGACATAATAAATCCAGAATATGTAATCAAAACAGCCTCAATAGAAGCTAGTAACCAAGACTTAGAAGACTTTAAAATCCAAATAAAAGAATTACTGAACCTAGGAGTAATAAGAAGAGCCACCTCTAAATATAGATCTGCAACATTTATGATAAGAATCATAGTGAGATAGTGAGAGAAAAAACTAGAATGGTAATAAATTATAAAAGATTTAATGATAATACTAGAACTGATGGATATAAATTACCAGATAAAATAGAGTTGATAAAGGATACAAGGCAAGAAAATATTTAGTAAATTTGATTGTAAATCAGGATACTGGCAGGTACGAATGCATGAAGAAAGTATAGAATGGACTGGATTTACCTGTCCTGAAGGACATTTTGAATGATTAGTAATGCCATTTGGATTGAAGACAGCTCCACCAATTTTTCAACAAAAAATGGATAGTATAGTTGGAGAATACAAAAGGTTTGTATTAGTATATGTAGATGACATATTTGTATTTAGTAGAGATATTAAAGAACACCTAGGACACCTACAAATGGTATTCAGACTGTTTGTGGAAAATGGAATAATAATTAGTAAGAAAAAGATGGAATTATGTAAAAATTATATTAATTTTCTAGGAGTAGTACTAGGAGATGATAAGACAAAATTACAACCTCATATAGCTAAAAAAGCTTTAGAAATGCCAGACAAGTTAGATAATGTTAAAGAATTACATAAATTCCTAGGAATAGTAAATTATGCTAGAAACTTTATAAAAGACTTAGGAAAAATAGCAAGATCATTATATTCAAAAATAGGATCTAATGGTCAAAAACACTTTAATACTAAAGACACTAAACTAGTACAAAAAATTAAAAGAAAAATAAAAAATATTCTTGACCTAAATATGCCACTAGAAACAGACTATTTAATCATAGAAACAGATGGTAGTTTCGAAGGATGGGGAGCAGTATTAAAAGCAAGACCAAATAAATATAGTAATAAAAGTGAAGAAAAAAATATGTGCTTATCAAAGTGGTAAGTACAAAGAAAAGGTAACATGAGTAGTATAGATGCGAAATTTTAGTCAGAATATACAGATTAAATAGTTTTAGACTATATATCTTAAACCAATCAGAAATATTAGTTAGAACAGACTGTGAAGCTATAGTTAAATTCTATCAAAAGATTAATGATAAAAATAGTAGTAGAAGGAGATGGCTAAACTTTATAGATACTATTTCAATTTATAACTTAAAGTTTGAACATATAATAGGAAAAGATAATAATCTAGCAGACAATTAAGTAGATTAAAGATTACTGTTAACTAATAACATGATTTCTCATTTAACAGCATGAGACCAACAAGTTATCAGATAACAGACAAGGGAAAAGGCATACAAGCCTCAACCCCAGACACTTACAGACAAACGGTACTTGGTAATCTTCATTTCAGACCTATATCTTCATTAGGAAGTAATGCCCTAGAGAGAATACAATTTGGAACTAAACATAATTTAATATTCTTTCTACCATCAAACATGACTTTTAGAAAATTACCAGAATGCATAATAGATAGACAACAGACATGGTTGGTAGACAATTTATGGATATCACCTAACAAAAAAGATTCTAAACATTTTGTAGCCACCCTAAACACACTTTGTCAATATTTTACAGACAAGAATCTAGACAAATTTTTTAGATATTATGTCGTAGTTCATGGCAGGACTAATGGTATTTTCCAAACTTGGCCAGAAGTCATAGACTCTATTAAAGATATGCAAAAACCTCTTTTTAAAGGATTTAATGATTTTACTGAGGCATTAGATTATGCAAGGGGAATATTGGGTCCAAACTACTATATATCTCTTTAGCACTCAGACAAAACCCAGACAAAATTTCTCAGTACAACATATAAAAAGACATAGACAAAGTAATTTTTTGTGATCATTGTTCCTCTATGACTGAAGCCTTTAAAAGACTAAACCAGAAAAATGAGACATTGATCCAAGAAAAGATGAAGTCATGGAGCAAGTAAAGATGTTAGAACACAGACTGAGCAGTCAAGTTCGAGTTAGCACAATCTCAGAGTTTTCCATCTCGGGCTAAATTCTGATGTCTGGGTTTTCTTAAGTCGGATTGTAGTTTCAGTCTTAAGAGCTTGTACTGGTGTATGAGTAATATTCTTTAAGAAAATTACTCCATCTCTTGTAATCATACAACTTCCATTATTATGTAACATAAAGTCTAATCCTATGACAAAATTCACATTTATATTTAAGTCTCTTACCCATAATTTATCCATTTTATAGCTTGGTTTATAAAATTCTGAACATGTATTTATAAAGCTAATGTATGCTTTATTAACATAGTGTCTATATATGTTATGCGTTCCATCCATTTGCATTACGGCAATTGATTTTTCTAGGATTTTTATTAGATTTGGTGGAACTATCCTTTATTTATTACACACTTTGTGCATCCTGAATCTACTAAAGCTAAAGTCTCCATTTCATAATCATCTATTTTAATTCTTGCAAGTATCTTTATTATTCCTAATTTTTTATCCTCATTACATACCAATGCCTCTTGGTCTTACGCTCATTAGTTCTTCTTGAAAATCTTTTGGTATTGTTTTTAATGGTCTAATTATTGGTTGTATATTAGATAGACTTATTTCTTCATCTTCCCTCTAGGGCATTACTTCTTAATTTAGAAGTTAAACAAGAACTAAATAGGGTATAGGGTGGCTACAAAATGTTTAGAATCTTTTTTTGTTATGTGATATCCATAAATTGTCTACCAAACATGTCTGTTGTCTATCTATTATGCATTTTGGTAATTTTCTAAAAGTCATGTTTGATGGTGGAAAGAATATTAAATTATGTTTAGTTCCAAATTGTATTCTCTCTAGGGCATTACTTCCTAATGAAGATATAGGTTTCCCTTGTCTGTTGTCTGAGAACTTGTTGGTCTCGTACTGTCAAATGAGAAATCACGTTATTAGTTAACAATAATCTTTAATCTACTTCATTGGTCTGCTAGATTATTATTTTTTCCTTTTATATGTTCAAACTTTAAGTTATAAATTGAAATAGTATCTATAAAGTTTGGAGACGTATATATATATATATATATATATATATATATATATGTTCATCTCCTCTCATCTTTTCAGAAGGAGACTCAAGTTTGCAATTAAAAAAAGGGGACAAGTGGGTCCCATTTTATTTTTCTTTCTTCCCCCACTTAAAAATAATTAGGGAGAATGAGGTCATACTACAATATTTAAAACTTTGGGGAAGGGAGTCAAATTATATTACCAAAACTTTGAGAAAAAACCCCAAAATAAGTTGCTCTCTTCCTTTCTCACGATTCAACACTCCTCAAAAAAAAAAAAAAAAAAAAAAAAAAAAAAAAAAAAGAAAAAAAGAAAAGAAAAAAACTCTCTCATTTTTTTGCTCTATGTTCTTTTTTGGGATTTTAGCTAAAATTTCACTTCAAGATTATCATCTTGTGGTAATGTTAGGTAAATTTCCTTTATCTTGTTTACTTCAAACTATTAGAACTAGGGTTTAATGAAGAAGAAGAAGATAAAGATTATGAATTTTGATTTTGCTCTTGTTGGTTACGATTTTGCTTTTATCAGGCAAAAATTTCTATCTTCCAATACTTCTTTTATTTTTATTAGCTGCGATTTGGAGGTATTAAAAAGAAATTTGGGTTGAACTTTAGCACCAACTATATTATTCTGGGTTGAACTTTAGCACCACTTATATTAATTGTATTAAACAGAAAATTTAATTGGTTCAAATTCGATACAGCATGCCCCCAACAACTTTTACAGTTCCTGGAACAACTTCAGCATTTGTTAGGATAACTTTAGCAGTTGTTCTAGCAACTACAATAGTTGTTGGAACAAATGCAAAAGTTGTTAACAACTTCGTCGGTTCTAATAAAGACCTTTTAACAACCATTCTATAATGACCCGTTTTGTCGTTACCGTGATTATTCTGTTTTTGCCCTTGTTGACCCGTTCCCGAGTCTCGCTAGATCTATTTTGACCCGAGGAGATAGTTGGCATGACTTCTTAAGCATCATTGTGGGCTTTAGAATATTTTCTAGAAAAATTGGGCTTTAAGCGAAAATGAGTTGACTCAAAGTTGACTTTTGAGTAAACAGACCTTTTTTGGAAATCTGTTGATTCCGAGAGGTCCGGATGGTCGTTTAGAACTTGGGTGCATATTCGTTTCGGTTCCCAATGCACTCGGGTGCATCTTGGGACCTGGGTTGAAAAGTTAGTTTTGAGTTATCGGGGGTTGACTTGGTCAACGAGACATCTGATAGGAATTCCAAGGCTACGAGTGCGTTGGTTTGTGTCCGGGAGGTTCTGGAATGGTTTTGAAGGTCAATTTCAAGTTTGGAAGACACCAAAAAAATCTGGTGTCTGGTGAACGCTTTGGCTCCAAAGCACACACGAAAGCACGGTCAAACCGCTGGAGCGCTGGCCGAACCACTGGAGTGGTCGCACGATAGCATTGGCCTAGCCGCTGGAGCGATCACGCGGTAGCGCTGGTTGAACCGCTGGAGCGGCTGACGGGCCAAATTTTCTATTTAAAAACTTTATAAAATCCTTCTTCCTCCCGTATCTTCTATTATATTTTCTTACCACCTTGGAGGTGACTTGAGGGGTTTATGGTCAGATTTCTCTTGGAAGTAAGTCCCCTAATCCTAATCTCTTCCATTTTCTTTCCTAAGTAAGAATCCATGCTAGAAATTCCTAGAAGCTTAAGATTAAAAGAGGGTTTATGGGGTTTTTCATAAAAGTATTTTAAAACGATTTGGATTCCTAAGTTATGGTTAAATATTGTGGTTCATGCTAGATAATGTCATATCTAGGCTTGTTAATCATTAATCTTCGATTCTAGAGTTGATTTCCATGAATTAAGTTAGGGTTCTTAGACCCAAATGTGGGGATTTTCATAATAATGATGATTTTGAGAATTAATTGAGTATTCCTGTAATTAAAGTAATGGATTTTGACCTTTTGGTATTGAATTTAGTATTTTGGTCATAAAATTCCCGTTTTGCCCTTGAGACCCGTTTTTCCTAAAACTAAGGGTTTGAATTTGACCCGAATAGAAAGTAGCAAATATGGGTATCATTATTCATGATTTCTTACATAGAATTCATATGTGATAGAGTTTGATTATTTGGAGACGCTTCGAAAGACAAGGCAACGTGTGGGTTTGTGATGTACCGTTCGACTGCCAGGTAGGTTATGGCTTTCCTTTTCCGTAGACTCCGGTTAATTTTCCATATTCGTTTATTAGAAGGAACAGAGAATTCATGTATAGGTGTCACGACCCTAATTACCGATCATGCGGGCACCTACTTTATTATCATTAGTAGGCGAACCCTTACCCGTTAACCCTTTAATCACTAGCCAATTTTAATTTCTTTAATCGTTTATACTAACACAAATCAATGAACATGTGAATGAATACATAGTCTACCAAGTCAAAATAAATAAATGATACAAGTGCGGAAGTCTAACTATTACATCCCCAGAATTTGAAAGTCATCGTACAAGGACTCTAACTAACAATGTCTAAAGAATGAAGTATATCTCAAATATAATAGCAAGGAATGTATGGAATAAAAAGAGACATCTGGACAGAGAGATCTTCAGGTGGCATGGCATGGATAGAAATTCACCCCCGGATCTGATCGAGCAAACTAGCTTCAAGCTAGAGATGCAATCCGGATGAAATCTCTGGAACACAATCTGCACTCCAAAAGTGCAAAGAAGGTAGATCAAGACAAACACTATGTACCGGTAAGCATCATAGGCCGACTAACATTAGTTCACGTATATAAGCATAAAATCAACAAGATAAACAGATAGGCACTTAATACTCAAATCCAAGCCACAAAATATCCCATAACAGAGTCACAACCTAAGATGAAGCTTCAAATTTCAATAACCTCACCTGATAATCACAAGTCCGTCAAATTTCAATAACCTCACCTGATAATCACAAGTCCAAGTTCCTTTCCTAGGTAGAGTCACTAATCCACAATTTAACTCAGTCAATGATCATATCAATACCACAACAAATTAACAAAGAAACATACCAAAATCAGAAACAACGAGCCATATAATAATGTAGAATAAAACATAATGATGTGCAATGCAAAATATGATGACATGCAATGCAATGCACTGGCCAATCACTCGAACTGTACACACATGCTAACTGATGTCATTGCTCAGTAGTCATGACCTGCAGGGGACCCATGGTGTCCATGTACCACTCGTTCCGGAACACTCCTCGGACCCGAGCCATAAATCCTCCGCCCCGGAAAGAACCTCGGTCACGGATCCACATCATGTATCACGCGTTCCGGAAAACTCCTTGGACTCGAGTCACTTATTACCCTCCGCCCGAAATTTACCTTGGACTCGAGCTTATACACCCTCCATTCCGGAAAGGGCCTTTGAGGCCACTCGATCAAGTACAAGAAATGTCGTTACATCCCTCTCAATGAGAAATTATCAAGTAGTATATTATTTTCATCGAGAAGATCATATTAGCCACCACAATTGTCATCAATTTGTATCACAAGTTCATCAAGAAGATTATATCAACTTCGCACAATTTCACATCACAATGTATGTCTCAATGTATTTCAGCTCATTGGGTGATGTACGGACTATGAACAATCAGCAATATCAATGTCAAACACAAGGCATCATGCCACAAGTCTTCTAAACCATTTCCGTCATGCATGAGTGTATGAATGCATAAATGAGTGTAAATGTGGTAAATCAATACAAGCCACTAAAGCAACAGTGAAGGTCCACTTCACAAAGCCACAAGTCATATTAAGACTTGGATCAACTCAGCCATGCAATGAGTCATACAATCATCTCAACCAACATAATAGTCTATGTCCCTCTTTACTTCCACATGTAGCAAGTACGCCTCACAACTAAGTCTTGTATCACTGATGTACCGAGAAATTGAGGCACAATTGATACCTTTTTACGAGAAGTTTTACTTGTTTTTAGGCAAGTGGGTGTAGTTTTGATGTGTTTTTGTCATGTTTCAGGTGAATCATAGAGTTTGGGTTCAAGAAATAGATGTATTTAAAAGTTGCAATTTAAGTTGATTTTCACTACCCCAGAGAACGTTGCATGGACCGTATTTCGGTCGTACAAATGTATCGTCAAAGAGAGACGTTGAATCACGGACACTTATATAGACCGTACAATATTGTATGGCCGTATAAGTGGATGTGGACGAAGGTTGGAAGATGTTTCACTTTAGAGTGATTGCATGGAAGCCGTAGACAGAGTTATACGAACTGTGAAACGCCTCGTTCGTATTGTTCTCGGCAGACACATGGATTAAGGCCGTATAAGCTCCTATATGGTCCGTGAAAAGTTGTACTGACCGTATAAATACCGCTTGGGACTTAAGTGCAAATTATGTAATTTTACGTTTTGAAACCTATAAATAGTCCAGTTGTAGGGTTTTTAATTATTACGCTTTTTATTGTATTTTGGCTTTTCGTTTAAACATTAAATACTTAGTTTTTGAAGGTTTAAACATCAATTCAAGTATTATCAATTCCTCTTTCTTCCAAAGTAAGCAATTATGCATTCTTCAATTTCTTATTTCTTGTTATTTGTCATGAGTGGGGCTTCAAATTCCCTTATTAGTGGTCATGGAACCCAATGACGGGTGTTTTATGATCAAGCGATTGATATATACACATAATGGAAATTTGAGTTTATTTATTTTTTCATTTTTTCATTCATAATTAAAGGTGCCCCTTATTGCCTTTTTTGGGGAAAAAAATTAGGGGTTTGG